>NC_056744.1:153574956-153595717 GCF_019279795.1 Protopterus annectens | reverse complement strand
AAGGCCTATGCTGAGGAAGAAGAAAATCCCCAAGTCTCTTTTTAGATTCAGAGAAGTCCTGACTTTCCCAGTGGAAATGTTCCCTTAAGGTATGTAATGTTTCCCCAAAAGAAAAATCCTCAGGGGGAAAAGCAGAAAGAATGGAATCTTCTGCATTAGAGTCCTCATAAGTAGGTATAGACAAATCCTGTTCAATAGAAGAGTCAGAAGAAATAGAATCCTGTTCAGAAGATTCATAATCAATGTCTGCTTCTAGGCCTCTAGAAGGGTGGGGTTGGCTATGCCTGATCTACCAGAGTAAGTACCAAATCTTCCCACTATCTTTTGCATCATTTGTTTTAGCTATTAGGGGCCTGCACATGTGTGGCCCAGGCGGCCGAGTTTTAGACATAGATTTAGATTTTTGGCCTTAGTTTTGAGAAGATGGTGTCGGCTCCATATATACAAATCTGTAGGCCTGAAAAACACCCTCAGAAGCTGGTGCCTGCTGCAAGCAGTACTCCAGACTCCATCTAAAGGTAGAGATCCATCCGAGGTTCCATAACTGAACAGCCTTCCTCGTGGCATACCAGACTCTGGATGGGTCTCAATAGGAAGCTTCGTGAATCAGAAGTAACGGTTATCAGGGGCTGCAAAGCGTACCTTCACTGAGTAATCGCGGTGAACCCGTGACATTTGGCTTAGGAGAAGTAAGTGTTATGTCTAGTTTGGGACCTTGATGGCCTGTCTTTTCTTTGCGTTTTTAGGTATTCCGAGTCGGATTGCTAACCCAATTTGGTCATTTCTGGATACATACAATTAAAAATGAGCAAAATATTCTGATGCAAAAATATACAGACGTTTAATAGTGCGTTGATTAAATTTTGCACAAAAATGACAACAAGGTATGTTGTGGTCAGGGCCTAGGCAAGGAATATAGTACAAATGAAAATCCTTATGAGGTATTTGCTTCCCACAAGTAATGCAATTTTTAACTTTTACTGACATTAGTAAGGAACGTAAGATAGAAGTTTCTAATGGAGTACCTTTAGCTTTTAGTTGAAGACTTTGGTTCTGAAACTTCAACGAAATTTCAGGAGTCGGCCGACCGGCACTTGCGAACTGCTTCTGCTTCGGGCACCACAAGTCAAGAAAGACTGATGTAATGGTGTTGGCTGCATGTTTTATACCCTGGTGACCAAGCCATGGAAGAAGGGACAGCAACCGACGCAGGACCCAAGACTTTGTTAATCAAGCCGACTGAGGGCAACCTGCCAGCAGATTACCCAAATGTAATGACTGCAACAGAGAAACACGAAGAACATCTTGCTTTATGAGATGCACTCATAGTACACAGAATTGCATTAAGAATGACTGTACAAAAATTCCGAACAAAATTAGAAAAGAAGCTAGTGCTGGTGTGTAATCCCGTACCAAAAGTCTTTACTCAATTTAAAAGTCTATGTAAAATATGGACCTGGAGAATTAGCATACCCCCACTAGATAATCTACATTCCAAAGGGGTGAATTAATGCACCAGGAGAGCCAGATAAAAAGCAAGTGTGCCTATTCACAGCTCAAAACCTTTGCCATGACTAAAACCGTATATTTTAGCCACCTTTGTCTTTCTGCTTGCCAAATGCATTTTTACCACAAATGGAACAGAAGCAGAAGAGTCTGCTTGCACTTTTTTGCTCTGGCTTTGCTTTTGTTTTTCAAGCTGTGATTAGGCTAGCCAACTGGCAGTGTGAATACTGGCTCTAGATTGTCAATACTAAAGTGACATCCTGACCCCATAAGCAAAAAAGGGAAAAGGAGTTATGGATGGATGACTGCATTAGAGAGCAAAAGAAAAAAAAAAGAATGAAATAAGACAGTACAGATAACTGAATCAGCACAATGCTTTTGTCAGTTTGTACATTTGCATGCCTGGATGCATAACAGTGTAAGCTGTTGCATTTCACTTCAGTATTGACAATCTAGAGCCAGTATTCAACACTGCCAGTTGGCTAGCCTAATCACAGCTTGAAAAAGAAAACCAGAGCAAAAAAGTGCAAGCAGTCTTCTGCTTCTGTTCTGTTTGTGTTAAAAAAGCATCCAAAGGAAATGGAACAGCTTACAAGGTATGCATCTGACATGATTATACCAAAATGCATTACTGTGCCTATTATGAGTGTTAAATAATTCTTGATCAAATATCTGAGTTGTACACTGGCAAAAGTGGCTATATCTGTGCATGTCTGTGTGTTTGTGGATGGGGAGTTAGACATTTACAGTGCAAACCAGTACGATAGCAAAAAGACAAATTATATTACTGTGGTTATTTTGATCAGAACCACATATATGTAGTGTGCATGGTCAAAGTAGATTTAAGTACTTGGCACATATACATGTATGCACTGTATGAATTTCTTTCTCTCTGTATCTCTCCATAGCATTGTAGGTGTGCAAGAGTGTGTGTCTGTGCATCTGCATCTGAGGGTAGAGTTTCTGTATTTGTGTGACAGACTGTCTGCACCTCGGTATCTGTGCCTTTACATACGCAAATATTTGAGTTTGCATGAGCATGTTGGGTATTATTAGTTATATAAAATTTGTATGCTGGAAATAAAATACATCCTCTAACAGTAATTAAACATCCTGCACCAACTCCAAAACAGGAGGTGGAGGACCCATTTTAAATAAAATAAATACATACACAAACACCTTAAACACCCATATGAAATCTAATATAGTAAAACAGCCCTATGGGAATATAAAAAATTCATATAATGTTCAAAAAACTGCAACAGAGTCACTTACAATGTACAGGGAGCAAGGAAAACGCATGCAGATGACTCAAAAAGGCTAGGTTAATCCTATTAGGAGATTCACATTATGACATTTTTAAGTTAAAATCCTTTACTTTGATTAATTAAGAGCTAACCACTATAAACGCACTTAGGGGATGTAAAACTTAACGTGAAAGTAGCTACTACAATAAAATAACCAGTGTGTGCATTTTAGTATGTATTAATGATTTACACCGCACCCCCTTTGAAACAGGGAGAAATCAGTAAACTAAATGTCTGCATATAGAGTATCCAAAAAAAAAACTGAGAAGCTTTTGTGAAATACCCTCTGTACACAACTTATGTATTTATAAAAGCTAAAATTTTTAGCATGTGGATGCAGAGGCAACTATCGCTAAAGGCTACTAATGTTGCAACATTTTGGGAAGAAAAGACTGGATGCCACACTGTTCTCATGTGACATACTGCATTTAAGCACAAAAAGGGAATGAGCTTTTGAGAAAAAAAAAAATTTATGAATTTTTACGTCTCTCAGGCAAGGGAATACTAAACAGTTAAACACAAAAAACACAACACATATGCTAATGTTCAGAGTTTAAGGAAGAAGAATTTGAGTTTGAAACATCAACACAATTAAAGGATAATGGCCATCACTGAAACACAGAACAATGAGCATCTTAAACTTTATTGGTTTTGCTAAATTTGATAAAATAGACCAATAAAAGGGATGGCTGCATTACATTTATATATGAATAAATAAAATCACTTCTTGACAAACAGGCTTTTAAATCAGAAAAGGTGTAGCACTATGGGATATTAGTTACTAGGGCACACACAGATTTGTGTTTAGGTATAAACCAGCAAGCATGACAAACCTGGGTCATAACTGAGTGCACTGGACAGCATTTTCTAAGACCTGCTGTGCTTCAATTACCTGTGCCACCTGGCTATTACACAGAAAACACTTTTAGGCATTATGAGTGCTTGTAATTTTGCCCAACATGTGCCAAGACCTACTAGAATATCAAACAAATTGCATCATTTTTTTTTCCAAACAGAACTTCCTTCATTTGTGACCGATATTTTAAAACCATATTAAAGAACAATAAGAAATATTTTACAGACACAGGGATATACTAGGCTAATGACTTGGGGGGGGGCTTTCTAAGCCTAGCCAAATTTTCCCGAAAGAAAAATTACATCCTGTATCCAAATGGGGCACTTAGGGCCAGGCATTTGTAAGCTACCTCTATCCATAAGGAACACGAGTGCCAGGCCCAGTGGAAATTTTCTGTTCCTCATCCACTGGTCTAGGCTGCGTTTAAACTGGTTAACAGACGAACTCAGTTTCACATAAATGGGAAGCCTGTTCCATAGGAAGGGCAGTCTCTGGGACACACCTGTTTCTCCAGCATGTTCTGTTTATGTCACAAACAAAATTCAGGTTCCTAAACATTTCTGGTACTGCTTGACTTACAAATACGCAAGAGATTCATAAGTGTGGGGTTGCTGATGCCTTATAAGCTAGACGTAGATTCCCCCCCCATAATCTATAAGAGACTGAGTAAAGGGAAAGGGCTTTAAGGCGCTCTGCATAAGGCAGGTTTGTTACACCTTGTATTCTTTTTGTAAGGAACCTCCAAGGTCTACTTGTTGCACATGCCTGGTCAGGTACATACCGAAGGGAGCATTGTACTCTATGACTGTTCTGATAAGGGCAGAGTGCAGTGGGATAATGACCTCTTTTGACCTAGATGCCATGCCGTTACTTACAAGATGAACAAACATAAAAGGATTTCCTCACCACTGTGGCCACAAGGTGGTCAAAGGTAAGGCAGATCCCTGACCACTGGGTCAACTCTTACGAGTGTACTATCAACATGGTAATTAGACCAGATGGTTGACTTCCCAAAGGTACAATTATGCATTTCTTAGCATTGAGTTTAAGGCCATGGGTTTGGCACCATTTGTTAGTCAGAGATGGGTCTTCTTGAACAATGCTAGTGTCTGCAGGGGAGTCTATGACCCCCCCCCCCCACCCCCAGCCTGCAATCAACTGCAAACTTAGACAGCCATAAAGTTTCAGCATTTGCTTCCTCTTCATAGAAACAGATGCCAAACAGCAGCAGGCCCAGTACAGAGTCCTTGGGACTCAGCTAGTGACTGGTCCCTTGGTGGGGGTGGCCTTAACTATTTTGACCTCCTGGGTCCTATCACTGACTATAAATAAATTATATAATATAAAAGCGAATTCTGCAAAAAATACTCTGCTTGGATCCTCTAACTTTAAATGGCAGCATAACACCTGTAAATGAAATGACTGAAATTCGTATCGCATACTTGGTCAGTTTGAACTATAACAGAAACCAGGTCTGCAGCTCTGTCAACATTGACTATCTAATACTAGACTACATCTTCCTTAATGATCAGTGGGCAGTCAAATCAAAGTTACACACACATTTGACTTGCATGGATAACATCTCAGAGCAGTTTAAAAATATACCACACCTTATACCATTAGGGTCTATATTATATATATTTGGAGTTTTTAGAACTTCGAACCTCATATTTTCGACAACGTATGAGTGAAGTCTGAAACATCGAAAATATAATAAAAAAATGTAAACAAAAAACTTACCTCAATGCTCTGAGCAGGGGGGGGGGCAAGCCTGCACCCCCCCATATCCTCCCTACTTAAATACACCAACTCTGAGATCGCACTTCAGTGCAGACAAGGGAAATTTTCCCATTCTGCACCGTACAGAGCCATTGCTTTTCATCTTCAAACTTTTTAAAGTTCGATCATATGGTGTCGGCCATAAGACATTCGAACTTTAAGGCGTTCGAATAATTAATAGGGACCCTACCATTACACTACTAATCCAAATGTTTAACAATCTTTTAAGGAATTCAGAGGTATCTGATAAGTGGAATAAGGCATGTAACTCCAATTTACATAGCATGTGTGTCGTTATAGACCAATCAGTGCAGCTACTCATATAGGTAATTGTTTCAAAAGATGCATTCTAAGAACATTAAAGAAAAGTATGGACCTTATATAGACAAGGTGCAACAAAGATTCATCATAGGATGCTTCATATCTCATAATGTTTTATGATAAACTCTCCTCTTTAATGGATCAGAAGAAGCTACATGTGGTGGTTTACCTAAAGCATTTGACTGCAGAAATCACTATACAGTAAAATAAATAGTTGCTAAAAGACAGGAACCAATGCATTGTAACATATGGTAAGAAATCAACTTGGAAAAATATAACTAGCAGACGTTTTAGGGTTTTATACTAAGGCCAGATCTACTTAGCATGGTAATCTCTACCTTACTAATAATAACATTCTTGACTCCAAAGTATGCACAGGACTGTAAAAACGTGGAGCTATTATAGATAATAACTTGGAGCTATTATAGATAATAAGTCTGATGTTGAGGCCTTAAAACAATTGAGTGACACTGAAGCATGGACTAAAGCTTAATATGGCTAAACGTAAAGTAACACTACATAGTTAGAAACATAAGAATTCAGGGTAGACACAGCCTTGAAGTACTATGTAATATACAAAAAAGAAGTTGTATAGTTACCATAATGTTCTATCTGTGTTGTCCATTTTCATTCTTCCTCAACCTGTGGGTTCGGTTCCGAACCTCGGATTAGACTTTGCCACTTTTTTTTTATAGCTTAGGATCTGACTCTTGAGTTCCTCCATTACCCATAATGCCCCTGTCCTCAGAATTATCTCTGATAAGTTTGCTGCAACTGTATAAGCAAATACATTAAAGTATAATAGAGAACTGTGATAAGATAGAGAGCAGATAGAAACAGGAGCTAAAAAGGAATAGTGGCTCCTAGAACACCTCCACAAATCTTCCCAGAAGGGACAAGGTGATGGGGAGGCTGAAGAAGAATGAAAATGGACAACACAGATGGAACGTTATGGTAGGTACATAACTTTATATGATGTTGTCATTTTCAATCGTTCCTCAACTTATGGACCAGAGTACCCAGCTACAGTAACCTCGGGTGGCCTCATGGAAGGATATTCTGGAGCACTGCAGAACCAAAAGCAGCCCTACTTATAGAAACAATGTCCAATTTCTAATGTGTTACAAAGGTATGGGAGTTCGACCAAGTAGAAGCCTCACAATGTTCTCTACCGAAACTCTGGACCAGAAGGCTTGAGATTTAGACATAGACCTAGTATAATAAACTTTAACATGCCCAGGTACGAGGATACTTTTAGAAGAATATACACGAGAGATGCAATATGTGATCCATTTAGACAAAGTGAGTTTGGACACTGGCCTTCCCTTTCTAACAATGGAGAAGGACCCAACTAGCTGGTCAGTTTTTTGAAAAGATCTTATTCTGTCCAAATGGAAACGCAGCTGCCTATGAACTTCCACCAGGTAAAGAGTGTACTCACCCTTGTTCTGGAAACTAGGGAAGAAAACAGGTAGGTTAATGACCTGAATGATATTGTTTTCAGAGGCAACTTTGGGCAAAAAGGAAGTATTAGTACAGAAGGTCATTATCTTTATGAAAAATCTAATAGGTGGGTTTGGCTGACCATGCCTGTAATTCAGAAACCCTTTCGGCAGAACTGATGGCCACTAAAAAGGCAGTTTTGCAGGAAAGATATTTCAAGTTTACCTTGGCTGAAGGTTCAAAAGGTGGTAGGACAAGAGCCTGCAACATAATGGTTAAGTCCCAAAGAGGAGTGAGGCCCATTATACAAGGTGCAAGTAAAAAGGTACCCCTAAGGAAGGTCTTACACAGTTTAGATGAAGCCAGAGAAGATGAACTGTCCCCAATATGATAATTTCAGATGGCTGTCAGTTGCACCTTAATAGTAAAAAACTTGCCCCGCTTTGGAAAATTAAAGCAAGAGAGTCCAAAAAGTACAGTTGTGTACACTTACCACAAATCTAGATGTTAGAGTGTATTCACTGTTGCAGTCAATACATTTGGGTTATCTGCTTGCAGGTAGCCCTCAATCGGCCTGACTAACAAAGTCTTGGGTCCTGCGTTGGGTACTGTCCCTTCTTCCATGACGTCAAGTCGTCAGGGGTATAAAACATGCAGCCGACGTCATTGCATCAGTTTTTCTTGTCCCAGATGTCAGGTGCCCCCCAATGATAAGCAATTAAATATAAACGTACAATGATATACCTCCAACAAAAAAGCAAATGCACCAAAAAGCTTTTAAGCATAGTAAAAGAAAGTAGAGGTATAACTAAAAGAAGTTAGGGGGCTGGAGGGCAGGTAACCAGGATTGTAACAGTGAATACACTCGAACATCTACATTTATGGTAAGTGCACACAACTGTACTACGTTCTTAGTGTTTCACTGTTGCAGTCATTACATTTGGGTAGATTCCCAAAGCTATGGTTGGGAGGCGGAATTTAAATAGCATTAAGAGCAGCTATAAGGCCCTGCAAGACTGCAGTGGCAAAGCCAGCTCTGGATTTAGAGAACATTGGCACATGATAATGCTTGGTGAAAGTATGTACAGAACTCCAGGTAGCAGCTTCTAGAATGTCTCTGGTAGGGACGCCTCTGAGAAAGGCTGTAGAGGTAGATGCAGCCCTTGTGGAGTGAGGTCTGATCCCCTGG
This sequence comes from Protopterus annectens, assembly GCF_019279795.1. Taxonomy (NCBI): domain Eukaryota; kingdom Metazoa; phylum Chordata; order Ceratodontiformes; family Protopteridae; genus Protopterus; species Protopterus annectens. The sequence continues at coordinate 153,587,316 of NC_056744.1, read as the reverse complement.
AGGATAGGTTTTCCATGGCGCTTATAGCAGAAATGAATACAATGGCCTATCCATTTAGAAATGGTTTGCTTTGAAATAGCCTTCCCCTCTGCCCCTGCAGCAAATGCCACCAGCAGTTGTTCAGATTTCCTTTGAGGTCAAGTCCTGTCCAAGTAGAATCTAAGTTGTCTGTGCACATCTAAGGAATGCAGTATCCATTTCCTTTTGTTCTGCGGATTGGGAAAGAAGGTTGGCAAATGAATGGACTGATTAAGAGCCACACTGGATACCACTTTGGGCATGAAGGATGGATTGGTTCTGAGGGACACCCTGTCCGCATGAAAGATGATGAAAGGCTCCACTGCCATAAGGGTCTGTAATTCAGATACCCTTCTAGCAGAAATGATTGCTAAAAGGAAAGCTGTTTTCCAAGAAAGAAGTTTCAAGTCCGCAGTAGCAGCTGGCTCGAAAGGAGGTAGAGTGAGGCTCTCCAAATCAAAGTTAAGGCTCCAGGCAGGGGTTGGGGCTCTCCTGGGTGGTCTCAATTTTTTGGCCCCTCTGAGGAACTGCTTGAGCAGTGGATGAGAGAAGAGGGGAGGTTCTGTGTTATAATGAGCTGAAATGGCTCAGGCGTAGATTTTAAAGGAGGAAAAAGACAGGCCCTTGTGAAGCATCTTAGTTAAGTATTATAAAATCTGAGGTAAATTGGGCGCTGCTGTGCTCATCCCTTGACACTGGTTCCAGGCACAGAATCTTTTCCATTTTTCAGCAGAAGACTTTCTAGTACTAGGCCTCCTAGCCTCTAAAATGAAATCCATCACAGGTTTACTGAGGGATGGTAAAGGAGAGATTAGGTAATTAATTAGCCAGGCTGCAAGGTTCAGTGTTAGAAGCTGAGGGTGCAGAATTTGGTTCTCCTGCTGGGACAACAGGGAAGGAGTTTGAGGCAGGTGGCATGGGGGTAATCGTGACACACTGCGCAGCAGGGGATACCAGTGTTGGCGAGGCCAGTCTGGAGCAATCAAAATCATCGTTGGTTTGTCCTGTTTGATTTTTAGTAGTACTTTGGAGAGTAGAGGCAGAGAGGGGAAGGCATAGACTGATAGGTTTTTCCAGCTGAAGGATAGAGCATCCATTTTCCAGGCTTGTTTGTGGGGAGTCCTTGTGCAAAATGTGTCCAATTGATAGTTCTGGGGAGAGGAAAATAGGTCTATATCTGGGCTCCCCCATTTGCATGTCAACAAGTTGAAAATCCTTGGCTCCAGTTTCCACTCGTGTGGGTCCATGATGTTTCTGCTTAGTCCGTCTGCCAGTGTATTTAATTTTCCTGGCAGGAATTGAGCTTGTAGGTGCATTTGGTAGCTCAAGGCTGTGTTCCACAATGCCATGGCTAATCTGCAGAGGGGGTAAGAATGTGTACCCCCCTGCTTGTTTATGTACCACATAACAGTGGTGTTGTCAGTCTGTACCATTAATTGTCCTGGAAGAATGTTGTCCCTGAAGGCTGTCAGAGCATTCTGTACAGCTAACTTTTCTTTTTGATTGATATGGAAGGTGCATTTGACTTGGGTTCCATTTGCCCTGAATGCACTTCCCTGCCAGGTGAGCCCCCCCCCCCATGCATAGTCTGATGCATCTGTTGTTAGGGTTTGGGTGGCAGGGGGTGGTGTGAAAAGTAGTCCCTTGTTTTGGTGGCAGGCCTCTGGCCACCAAAGGAACTCTAGGCGTAGGCAAGGTATGATAGGAATCATTGCTTTTAGATCCTGGGAATGTTGACACCACAGGCTTTTTAAGATACCACTGTAGTTTCCTCATATGCAGTCTTGCATATGGAATTAGAAGAATGCAGGAGGCCATGAACCCCAAGGCTTGCAGTATTTGTCTTAAAGATAGCAGGGTTTTTGTGGCCACTTATTTGAAGTAGGTTGTCAAATGAATTTGTTTCTCTGACGTGAGGTAAGCCATCTGGGAAGTTGTATTCAAGTTTGCTCCCAGGAATATAATTTGTGTGACAGGGTACCAGGTGAGATTTCTTTTCGTTTATGATGTACCCAGACAGGTTAGAACCCTTTGTACAAAGGCCAGATGATTCAAAAGTACGTCCTGGCTTTCTGCCTGAATTAGACAATCGTCCAGGTATGGGTATATTTGAATATTTCTTTGCCTGCAAAATGCAATAACTGGAGCTAGGCACTTTGTGAATACCCTGGACGCAGTAAATAAGCCAAAGGTCAGTGCAGAGAATTGATAGTGTGTGTAGCCTGCTTTGAAGCGTAGGTATTTTCTGCAAGACTCCGATAGGGATGTGCAGGTATGCTTCTTAAGTCTAATGCTGCCAACCATGCATCTTTGCCTAGCACAGGAAGCAGCTGGTGAAGAATCAGCATCTTGAATTCTGGAATCACCAGAAAGGTATTTAGAGTAGAAAGGTCCAGGACAGGACGCCATGTATTGCCTTTTCTGGGTACCAGGAAAAGTCTCGAATAGAACCCTTGTCCCTTTTCCTCTTCTGGTACCAACTGAACAGCCCTCATGATCAAGAGTGAGAGTACTTGATTTTGGGCCTCTGATCACTGATTTGGGGGTAGATCTGGCCACCCGCTTGGTGCTGGTAAGGTGTGAAAGTGAAATCTGTATTCTTGGGACACTATATTTTAAACCTATTTGTCCTGGGTAATGAGTTCCCAGTTTTTGGCCTGCAGACCAATCTTTCCGCCTAAAGGAGCATTCAGTTGGGAAGTGCTTGGAAGTTTTAGAAGCAAGTCATTGAGACTGTTTTCCATAGGGGGGAGTCTTACTATTCCCTGATTTGGGTGCGGAAACCCCCCACTGCTTAGTCTTGTGTGTCCCCTGGGACCGAAACCTGGGGTTTCTGCTATGTCTGGTTTTGGCTTGAGAAGACCTTGAAGAGGCTGGAAAGGACCAATTCTTAGAGGGCCAGTGCCTACTAAATCTAGGAAGCTGAACTTGTAAGAAATCTTTAACAGTTTGCATAGATTTAGCTTTATCTTCCATCTTTTTAAGAATTTCCTCAGCCTTGTTGTCAAATAGGCAGTCCTGATTTAAGGGAGCATCCAACAATTTAGCTTTAACATGATCAAGTAACGACTGCTCCTTAAGCCAAGCATGCCTTCTGAGCACAGAACCACTAACAGCAGCCCTGCAAGAGGCCTCTAACGAATCAAATCTGCATTGCAAATTATGCTTTCCAACCTGTTCAGCAGAATGCATTAAAACCTGTTATTCTTTATTTTCCGCACAGTCAGGAATCAACATCATTTTCTGTTTAAGCAATCCAATAACATGTTGTTGATACTTTAACATATGAAAAGTACAGTTTTGTACCTACCATAAATGTAGATGTTCGAGTGCTAATACAGCTGCAGTAATCACAGATGGGTTTTCAGCCATCAGGCGGTCCTGATAGGCCGAATTCCAAAGTCTTGGTCGGTGTCGGTTGTGGTAAACACTCTTCTGACGTCAGTAAGGCCAGAGTATATAAGACACAGCCGACGCCATGTTCTTCAGTCTTTCTTGCCCCAGATGTCAGGTGCCCCCAAAAGGAAGGCAATACATAAATAAGGCTTATCTACATATGTAGGCAATGCAATGTAATGCAAAATCAGTGTAAGCAAGCAAATAAAACATAGATAACCCAGTCAGGTGGTATGAAGAGGTTCGCCCCATGCCTTTACCAAGTGGGGAAGGAGGGAGGAAACCTGTACTGCAGCTGTATTAGCACTCGAACATCTACATTTATGGTAGGTACAAAACTGTACTATGTTCATCGTGCATACAGCTGCAGTAATCACAGATGGGTAGAGTCCCAAAGCTATGCATAGGTGGTAGGTACTATGAGGAACTGGGTTGAGCCAGAATGCCCTGCAAGACAGCAGTGGCAAAGCCTGCTCTTGTTCTGGAATATAAAGGGTAGGTGGTAGTGTTTGTGAAGGTATGTACAGAACTCCAAGTGGCTGCCTCAAAACATCCTTAGTAGGAATGCCTCTGAGGAAGGCTGTAGAGGTGGCTGTGGCCCTGGTGGAGTGAGATCTGATACCAGTAGGGACAGATTTCCCATGATAGGAATAACAAAACCGTATGCAGTGGCCAATCCACTTGGAAATGGTCTGTTTGGTAACTGGTTTTGAGCCCCTCTGACATAGGACACAAAAGTTGTTCTGATTTCCTGAAGGACTTTGTTCTGTCCAAATAATAACGTAGCTGCCTATGGATGTCTAAAGTGTGAAGCAGCCTCCTTTGTTTTGAGGGTTAGGATAAAAGGTAGGTAGGTGTATGGCTTGATTTAAGGCTACCCTGGATACCACTTTTGGCATAAAAGATGGGTTGATGCAGGAAACCCTGTCCTGATGGAAGATGAGGAAGGGCTGCACCGCCATGAGGGCCTGTGGTTCAGAAACCCTCTGAGCTGAAGTGATGGCCAGAAGGAAAGCTGTTTTCCACGACAAATGTTGCAGATCTGTTGAGGCAGCAGGTTCAAAGGAGGCAATGTTAATTTTCTAGTATGTAATTAAGGTCCCAGGCTGGTATTGGTTGCTTCCTTGGAGGTCTTATATTCTTAGCCCCTCTGAGGAACTGTCGTAAGAGTGGGTGAGAGAATAAAGGAGGATCCGTGTTGAATTCTGCAGAAATGGCTGAGGCATGTATTTTTATGGAAGAAAATGAAAGTCCACTGTTCAGCAGTTCAGCTAGGTACTGTAAAACCTGAGGCAAGTTCAATTTTCTAGGGTCCTGGCCTCTTTTCTCATTCCAACAGCAAAACCGCTTCCATTTTGCGGAGTAAGCTTTTCTAGTAGATGGTCTTCTGGCCTACAAAATGACATCCTGCACCTCCTTGGAGAGTAGGGACTGTTGTGGTGTCAAGGAATTTTCCATGCAGCGAGGTTGAGTGTTTTCAGCTGACTGTGAAGAGTTTTGTAGCTGTTCTGAGTCAGTAGGAGAGGCATTAGAGGCAGGGACCAGGGAGGAGTATGTGGCTCCTCAGGAGTGGATACCAGTGTTGCCTTGGCCAATCTGGAGCAATCAGTATCATCCTCGGTTTGTCTGTTCTTGCTTTCAAAAGCACCTTAGGCAGAAGGGGCAGAGGTGGGAATGCATAAACTGTCCATGCTGCCCAACTGAATGAAAGGGCGTCCACTTTCCAGGCCTTTGGATGAAAGGTCCTTGAACAAAACTTTTTCAGTTGATGGTTCCTGTGGGAGGCAAAAAGATCTAGGTCTGGCCTCCCCCACGCTTGGATTATCTCTGTAAACACCTGAGGATGTAACTTCCATTCCTGTGGATCTGTCATATTTCTGCTTAGAGTGTCTGCCAGTGTGTTTTCCAGTCCTGGCAAGTACTGTGCTTGAAGTTCGATTTGTCTTTCCAGAGCCAAGTTCCAAAGAGTCATGGCTAGTCTGCACAAGGGGTATGAATGTGTTCCTCCTTGTTTATGTACCACATTACTGTGGTGTTGTCTGTTCTTATCAGTAATTGTCCTGGATGCAGGAAGTCCTTGAAAGCTGTAATTGCATTTATTACTGCTAGCATTTCTTTGATTGATGTGAAGGTGCTTTTCCTTTTGGGACCATCTGCCCTGAATGCACCTGTCCTTCATGTGCGCCCCAGTAATCTGAGGCGTCTGTGGTTATGACTTGTTTTGCTTGAGGTTTGCAGAATGGAAGGCCTGTGTTTACTTGACATGCTTGGGCCCACCATAGAAATTCCTTTTGCAAACATGGAATTATTAGTATAATTGCTTCCAAACTGTGACTGTGTTGAGACCATAGATTTTTTAGGTACCATTGAAGTTTCCTCATATGCAGCTTTGCACATGGGATTAGAAGAATGCAAGATGCCATGAATCCCAGAGCCTGCAGGATTTTCCTTGCAGTAAGCCTGGTACTTTTTGCTAGTGTTTTGAAGTACTGAGATAGTTGCCCTTGTTTTTCTGGCGTAAGATATGCCATCTGGGTGTTTGTGTTCAAGTTGGCACCCAGGAAGGTTATTTTCTGAGATGGTGTTAGTTTTGATTTCTCCTTGTTGATGGTATATCCCAGAGAAAGCAGTAACCGTGTCACATATGCCAGATGTTCCAGTAGTATGCATTTGCTGTCCGCTTGGATCAGGCAGTCGTCCAGATAAGGGTACATTTGTATCCCTTGAAGTCTGCAGTAGGCAATCACTGATGCCAGGCACTTTGTGAATACTCTGGGCGCAGTAGATAAGCCAAAGGGCAATGCAGAGAATTGATAGTGGATTGAACCTGCAAGAAATCTGAGGTATCTTCTGCAGCTTTGTCTGATTGGGACATGCAGGTATGCCTCCTTGAGGTCCAATGTTACCAGCCAAAACTCTTTGCCCAGCATGGGAAGAAGTTGCTGTAATGTGAGCATTTTGAATTTTGGCACGAGTAGGAATGTGTTTAGGATGGATAAGTCCAAAATGGGTCTCCAGTCGGTTCCTTTTCTTAGTACCAGAAAAAGTCTTGAATAAAAACCTTGACCTTGTTGGTGTGTAGGTACCTTTTGTATAGCTCTCATGTTTAGGAGCTTTGAAATTTGCAGTTGTGCCTCTGCCCTTTGATTTTGTGGCAGGTTTGGCATGCCTCTCATTTTTGGAAGAGTGTGAAATTGAAATTTGTAGCCTCTGTTTATAATGTCCAGTATCCATTTGTCTGCTGTGACAATATGCCAATTGCTTGCAAATAATGCTAGTTTCCCTCCCAAAGGTGCTGTCAGCTGAGACTTGCTTGGCATGGAAATGAGGGAGTCATTGGGTTTGCTTCCTGTATTGTTGTGCACTGTCTTCACCACCTCTTGGTGCTGGAGATTGCCATTGTCTGCCTCTATATGATCCTTGTGATTGTCCTCTGCCCCTTGTGCGTCTGTATCTACCTCTTTGGGGGCTTGTCAGTGGCTGGAAATGACCAGTTTTTTGAAGGCCAATTTCTGCTAAAACGTGGTGGTTGGACCTGTAAGAAAGCCTTGACAGTTTGCATAGATTTGGCTTTTTCTTCCATTTTCCGTAGTATGTCCTCAGCATTAGTACCAAATAGTACATCCTTTTGTAAAGGAGCATCAAGAAGTTTAGCTTTCACATGATCAGGTAAATTTTGTTCCCTAAGCCAGGCATGTCTGCGAATGACTGATCCTGTGGCAGCCGCTCTACTGGAAGCCTCTAGGGCATCATAACCACATTGTAAGGTGTGTTTACCCACTTGCTCCGCACTATGCATCATATCCTGTAACTCTTTTAAATCTGGTTGTTCAGGTTGAGACATTTTGTTCCTTAATTGTGATAACAGGTGCTGTTGATATTTAATCATATGAAACTGACAGTTTAAGGCCCTCATGGCTAGGGTGGCCGAGGTATATACCTTTTTACCCCACCTTTCTAGAGATCTGGATTCCCTTTCTGCAGGGAGTGGATTCTTGGCAGTGGAGGCCTTTAATCCCTTGGGGCCTTGTGAAATGGTTTCAGGGTCAGCATTATGGCCTTTGTAGAGAAATTGGTGAGAGCTGGGTACTCTAATACCTATCAGGTTTTACTGGTGCAGGAGGCAGAGAATCAGGGTTAAGGCAAGCCTCCGAACAGACATCATCCAGTACATCCAAAACAGGGGGTACAGCCAGAGGTCTGTGCTGAGGTAACCAAAGAAATTCCCTAAGTCTTTTCTTGGAATCTGAAAAGTCTTGGCCTTCTCAATGGAAGTGTTCCCTCAAAGTGTGCAAGGTTTCCCCAAAGAAAAATCCTCAGGAGGGATACAGAAGGAATGGACTGTTCTGCATCGAATCCTCAAAGGGAGTAAGAGTGTTCCTCTGCATTAGAATGTTCTGATAAAATGGATCCCTGATCAGAGAGGAGATTCTTCCTCCACTCTGGGTCTCTTGTCAGGAGGGGCTGAGAACCTCTGATAAGAGTAATTAAATCCTCAGCCATTTTAAGCATCTGTTTCTTAGGCATGGGTCCAGGAGATGGGCCCTGTGCAGCAAGCCTCGTGGGATGCCTGGCTGCTTTGGATTTAGTAAAAGCCTTTATTGAAAAGAAGATGAGGCCTAAATACACCATGGGTGGAGGTGGACCTGTCCACGATAGTAGGCTCGACATTAGCAGGGGCTTCAGTTTTACTCTGGGAAAGGACCGAGGACCCAGTCTCGGGTACAGAGAACACCGCCAAAGGAGTGTCGTCGGTAGTCAGGGACTGCAAAGGCGTCGCTGAGAACCGGACCACATGTAGCCTGTTTTGGCGTGGTGTCGCGGGGACCCTTGGTCTCGAGTGTCTGTCCTTTTCCTTGCGTTTTGGACAAAGCGGTAGTCGGAGTGTCCGGCGACATCTTATAATCAAAAGCTTTACCAAAGTAGTGTTGGCGAACTCGCCCGGCTTGATAGTCGTTTATTGAAGGTAGCGCAAAGCGACAGCTTCCGAGATATCGTGGTCTGGGCCCAAACAAGGTATGCAGCGGAATGGAAATCCTTATCGGTATTTGCTTCCCACAAGAAATACAATTATTAACTTTTTCTGACATCGGTCTGAGGCAAGAAAAGTTTCCCCAACGGGGTACTTAGCTTTAAAGAAGACTTCGGTTCCAATTTTTTCGTAATTCATGAGCTGGCCGACCGGCACTTGCGAACTGCTTCTGCCGGGCACCCGCAGCAAAAGACTGAAGAACATGGCGTCGGCTGTGTCTTATATACTCTGGCCTTACTGACGTCAGAAGAGTAAGCGACGATAACCGACGCCGGACCAAGACTTTGGAATTCGGCCGACCGAGGGACCGCCTCATGGCTGAAAACCCATCTGTGATTACTGCAGCTGTATGCACGATGAACATCTGGCAGTTTAAAGCCCTAATAGCCAAGGTTGCAGAAGGGTAAACCTTCTTACTCCATCTATCCAGCGCCCTGGAGTCTCTTATCAGAAGGGGTAGGATTTTTAGCAGTAGAAGCCTTAATGCCCTTGGGTCCCTGTGAAACAGTCTCTGGATTCGCAATCGGATTTTTAAAAAGGAACTGGTGTGAATCAGGAACCCTGTAATATCTGTCAGGTTTTCTGGGAGCAGGTAGCAAGGAATCAGGGGCCAAACTAGATTCCTAAAAAGCATCATCAACAATGTCTAGTACTGGAGGAATAGCTAAAGGCCTATGCTGAGACAGAAGTAACAAATCCCTAAGCCTCTTTTTTGAATAAGAAAAATCCTGGCTTTCCCAGTGGAAATGCTCCCTTAGAGTGTGTAAGGTTTCACCAAAAGGGGGAAGCAGAGGGAATAGAGTCCTCTGCATCAGACTCCTCATAAGTAGACAAGGGCAAATCCAGATCATCAGAAAAATCAGAATCCTGGTAAGAAGATTCATAAACAACTTTAGTCCTAGGTCCCTTGGAAGGGGGAGGCTGGCTTCCCCTGATTAGAGTTATAAGATCTTCAGCCATTCTTAACATTTGTTTTTTAGGCATAATGTCCTGAGCGTGTGGCCTGGGCGTCGGTTTTGTTTGGCATGGTTCGAGATTTAGGCCTAAAAGAAGAAGGAGGCGCCGGTTTAATATGCAAGTCCGTAGGCCTGAATACACCCTCAGAAGCCGGTGCCTGCACAGCGGCTCTAGACCCATCCAAGGTAGATACATCCGCAGGTTCCATAGTTGAAGCATCTTGCGGCATACCGGACTCTGAATGGGTCTCAGTAGAAACCTGAATCAAGTAGTGGGTATCAGGGGCTGCGAAAGCACCTCACTGAGTACCGGTGAACTGGTGACTGGCTTAGGGAAAGCGTCATCGACGTCGGCGGTTTTGGGCCTCGGTGGCCTTTCTCTGTCTTTAACCGTGCATTTTTTCAGAATCCCGGTAGTCGGATGGCTAACCGACATTTCTGGACAATTAAACCGAGAAACGAAATATTTTGAGGTGAAAATATACCGACAACGGATAGTGCGCCGATTAAATAAAGCACAAAACCAACAGCATGGTACGTTGTGGTCAGGGACTAGGCAAGGAATACAGTACGAATTAAAATCTTTATGAGGTATTTGCTTTCCACAAGTAATGCAATTATTAACTTTTACGGACATCGGTAAGGAGCAAGAAAAAGTTTCCCCAACGGGGTACTTAGCTTTAGTTGAAGACTTCGGTTCTGAAACTCGAAAACAAATATTTCAGGAGTCGGCCGACCAGCACTAGCGAACCGCTTCTGCTTTGGGTACCCCACGGCAAGAAAGACTGATGTAATGGCGTCGGCTGCATGTTTTAGACCCCTGACGATCTGACGTCATGGAAGAAGGGACAGCACAGGACCCAAGACTTTGTTAATCAGGCCGGCTGAGGGCTACTGCAAGCAGATAACCCAAAAGTGATGACTGCAACAGTGAAACATGAAGAACATCAGGAATCTGTATAAAGCTGAAATAGTACATTACTTCAGATCACATGAAATGAAAAACATATGACCCAAAACAAAAGTGGTAACAGTGGTGTATTCTGTCCACATCTACTTGATAGAACTTTTGTAACATGCCTAAAATAGTTGTCAGAGATTCAGTTTGGAAAACTTAAAGCTGGCAATGCCCAATGTTTTCAGAATACACTCATAAGGTACTGTAATGTCAACTAAAGTCAGGACACAGTATATTCTGAAGGAGCAAGTAATAAGTTCAGAGGACTAAACAATTCAGTGGAACCATCATCACACAGTGCAAATCAACTTGAGTATGACAGGATATCCAAATGCGATCTATGCCAGTGAACCAGTCACTGGATGTAAGCCTGTCCAAACAGAAGAATGCAACACAGCATAACTTCATTTACCAAAGAAACAGTTTCAGATAAAGAAACATTTGCAACAGAATATTTTCTGACAGCTCTGATGGATACTGCATGCACACACAACTGTCTTATTTTTCTCCACATACGGTACATCAGTAAACTGAGTCAAAATGAGGTAAAATGATATTGAAAACTGAAGCACACTGTAGCAGTAGGACTTTCACATCTGAAGATGTGCAAGAAATGCATTCCATCAATAGAGAATACAAACAAAACCAGGAGAAATATGATACTGAAACAGTAGTAGTTCCAGTTGAGATAAAATGTCTTTAAGGGGATAAAGACAGAACCGGACAAGGAAAATAATGTAACTCGAGCTCACTACCTCTAACATTCTGTATTAACATTGTAGAAAAGACCTTATGAAGAGTCACTGAAAACACGACTGTCACTGTTTCAGACAGCAGGACCAAGGAAGGAGTAGGTTTAAAGGACACTCCATCTTTGATCTATACATGCTTCTATGGACAGACTCCAAAAACTGCATTATACTTCAGCAAATTAAGACCCTGTACATATTTTGTCTTGACACAAACTGATGACAACTGTGGAGTATTCCTGAAGTATAACTGTACAAATTATGTAAGTCTACACAGGCAGTTGACATGACCCCGGCATCAGAGTACAGTGAAACAGTTGCTACTGAGCTATGTGAACCTGACCTTTATAACTTTCAGTACCAAAAGCATTGCAATACAAGGAGACCATAGGGAAATGTAAAAAAAATGTATTCATTGTTAAATAAGCAAGCATGGTTCACCTGTGAAGTTATTCAGTGACTATAGTGGAGAACTTAATAATGAAATAAATCAGAGATTTGACAGAGAACTTTAATACTGCAATTATAACCAAAGTGGCATATAGGCCTAGGACCAATGAGCTCATACAAAAGACACACACCAACAGTAATGTTAAAAGCAAAAGCTAGAAGTGGAAGTCTCTGGGAAATGGCATTACATCAGGGTCTGACAGCAAAAGTCTATGGTTCCAGTTTGTATCACCTTGTGTTTGACCAGAACCTAAACCTCCCTTCTGTACAGATAAATAATTTACCTGCTCTAGATGGGACCACATCAGCGGGAGAACATACTTTCAGTATCACATGGCAAGGACAGCATTTGTTGAAATTTAATGTTCAGACAGAATTTGAGAAAGCACTACAGAAACAATTTTGCATCACAAATGAAAGTTTGAAAAGGTAGATAAGGTACACAACGAAAAACAGGGTGGAAAATACCCAAAGTCGTTACAGGTCAGGATTAAGCTGTGGGATTTTTAAGGCATGGTAGTACTTTAAGACTGGGTCAATTCCAGACTGAAATGGAGGACCAGTACAACAACAAAAATGACAATGGGGTGAGAAACCTACTGAAAAAAATCAAAGAAAATGGATAATTCTTTAGTGAGTACAAAAGAAATTGGTACTGCTGGAGTGATGCAGTCACAGGCCTTGTAATGAGACAGCCAGAGTCTCAAAAAAGATCAAACCATAACATAAAGCTAAAATTGTAGTGTGGGCTGGCAAATCTCTAGGAAAACAAAAGAACTGGTATAACTGGATCTAGAACTT
>NC_056744.1:153529461-153574456 GCF_019279795.1 Protopterus annectens | reverse complement strand
GGGGATGGTGGGAGGGTAACCTGGACTGCAACAGTGAACACACTCGAACATCTACATTGATGATAGGTACACAACTGTACTATGGTCATCATGTTTCACTGTTGTAGTCATTACAATTGGGTTGAATCCCAAAGCAAAGGTTGGGAGGCTGGTGTTAAATAGAATTAGGAGTGGCTATGAGGCCCTGCAGGACTGCAGTGGCAAAGCCTGCCCTGGATTTGGAGTGGAGTGGTAAGTGGCAGTGCTTTGTAAAGGTGTGCACTGAACTCCAGGTTGCAGCCTCGAAAATGTCTTTGGTTGGCATTCCTCTAAGGAAGGCTGCTGAAGTGGCTGCTGCTCTGGTTGAATGTGGCCTAATGCCCTTAGGCACTGATGTAACATGTTGAGAATAGCAAACGAATGCAGTGACCTATCCACTTGGAAATAGTCTGCTTTGAGATGGCCTTTCCTTGTGATCCTGCAGCAGTAATTGCTCAGTCTTTCTGAAAGCTTTGGTTCTGTCCAAGTAGAAGTGCAGTTGTCTGTGTATGTCCAAAGAATGCAGAAGTTTCTCACCCTTATTCTGTGGGTTTGGATAAAAGGAAGGCAAATGAATAGTTTGGTTGAGGGCCACACTGGACACTGCCTTAGACATAAATGTGGGGGTCGTCCTTAGAGAAACCCTATCTGGATGAAAAATGATAAAAGGTTCCACAGCCATGAGGGCCTGTAGCTCTGAGACTCGTCTTGCAGAGGTTATTGCTAGGAGCAGAGCTGTTTTCCACGATAAAAATTTTATGTCAGCTGTAGCGGCTGGCTCAAAAGGAGGCACAGTGAGTTTTTCCAAGACATAATTGAGGTCCCATGCAGGTACTGGTGATCTCCTTGGAGGCCGTAAGTTTTTGGCTCCTCTGAGGTACTGCCTTAATAAAGGATGAGAAAAAATAGGTGGCTCTGTATTGTAATGAGCTGAAATGGCCTTTCTCCGGCATCTCAGTTAAGTATTGTAAAATCTGAGGGATATTTGGAACAGTCATGTTAATTCCTTGTGCCTGGTTCCAAGCACAGAATCTCTTCCATTTTTCTGCATAAGATTTTCTGGTACTGGGCATCCTGGCCTCCAAGATAACATCCATCACAGCTTTAGAGAGAGGTGTGTTTTGAAAAGTTACATTATCCGCCATGCTGCCAGATTTAAGGTCCTGAGTGGGCTGTGCAGGATCTGATTGTTTTGTTGGGTCAGTAAGTGAGGAATGTGGGGTAATGCCCATGCTGGGGCATTGAGTCAAGTTCCTGAGGACTGGGTACCAGTGCTGGCGGGGCAAGTCTGGGGCAATCAGTATCATTTTTGGCTTCTCTTGTCTGACCTGTAGGAGTACCTTGGGGAGGAGAGGCAGTGGGGGAAAGGCATATACTGTTAGGTTTTTCCAGCTAAAAGATAGAGCATCCACTTTCCATGCTTGCTTGTGATAAGTCCTTGTGCAGAATATCTCTGTAGTTGGCAGTTGTGAGGGGAGGCAAACAGATCTATGTCTGGGCATTCCCAATTCCATGTTATCATGCTGAAGACTTGCAGATCCAATTTCCACTCGTGGGGATCCATGAGGTTTCTGCTTAGTTCGTCTGCCAGAGTATTTATCCTTCCTGGCAGGAATTGTGCTTGCAAATGTACCTGGTAAGTCAATACTGTGTCCTACAAAGTCATGGCTAGTCTACAAAGGGGGTAGGAATGTGCGTCTCCATGCTTGTTTATGTACCACATGACTGTAGTACTGTTCTTCCTTATCAGTAGTTGTCCTGGATGAAGTAGGTCTTTGAAGGCTGTCAGGGCATTTTGAACAGCTAGCATCTCTTTTTGGTTGATATGTAGACACATTTGGACTGCGGACCATGAGCCCTGAATACATATTCCTGCCATGTGGGCCCCCCCAGGCATAATCCGATGCATCTGTTGTCAATGTTTGCCTGGCTGGGGGTATGGTGAATGGCTGCCCCTTGTTGTGGTGACAGGCCTTTGCCCACCATCGAAACTCCTGTTGCAGGCAGGGAATGAGTGTAATTATTGTTTCCAGGCTGTGGCAATGTTGAGTCCAAACACCTTTTAGATACCATTGTAGTTTCCTCATATGCAGTCTTGCATATGGAATTAGCAGAATGCAGGATGCCATGAAGTCCAAAGCCTGCAGAATTTTTCTTGCAGTTACCTGGGTGTTTGTTGCCAACTTTTTGAAATAAGTAGTCGGTTGCCTTTGTTTGTCTGGTGTGAGATAAGCCATCTGGGCAGTTGTTTTTAAGCTTGCACCCAGGAATATTATCTCGAGAGGGTACAAGTTTTGATTTCTTTTAGTTTACTGTGTACCCTAGGCATGTTAACAATCTTTTTACAAATGCCAGATGCTGTAGTAGTGTGTCCTTGTTCTCTGCTTGAATAAGGTAGTCGTCCAAGTAAGGATAGATTTGTATTCCTCTTTGTCTGCAAAAAGCAATTACTGGTGCCAGGCATTTTGTGAAGACCCTGGGCGCAGTAGATAAGCCAAAGGGCAGTGCAGAGAATTGGTAGTGCATTGAGCCAGCTATGAATCTGAGGTATCTTCTGCATGACTGATTGGAACATGCAGGTATGCCTCTTTTAGGTCTAAAGTTACAAGCCAAGCCTTCTTGCCCAGCATGGGCAGAAGCTGCTGCAGAGTCAACATTTTGAATTTTAGAATATCCAGGTATGTGTTTAGAATAGATAGGTCCAGTATTGGCCTCCATGCTTTGTCCTTTCTGGGCACCAAGAAAAGTCGTGAGTAAAATCCTTATCCCTGCTCTTGTTGTGGAACTTGCAGAATGGCCCTCATGTCCATGAGGTATGAAACCTGTTTTTGTGCCTCTGCCCATTGATTTTTTTGGCAGGTCTGGCATACCGTTTGCCCTTGGCATGGTGTGAAAGTGGAACCTGTAATCTTGTGACACTATGTTCAAGACCCATTTGCCCTGGGTGATTAGGTTCCAGTTTTGAGAAAAAAGTGCTAGTTTTTCCCCTAAAGGAGCTGCCAGAAGATAAGTGCTTGGTGCTGGCAGGGGGAAGTCATTGGGACTGCTTTCTGTATGGCTGTGATTTGTCTTCTCCGCTTTTGGAGGTAAAAGCAACCTATTGGTTAGACCTGTATGAGCCTTGGGGCTGGGATCTGCCTCTAGGGCGTTTGTATCTGCCTCTTTGTGGCCTGTCTGACACTGGAGAGGACCAATTCTTTGTATGCCAGTGTCTGCTAAATCTTGGAGGCTCTACCTGTAAGAAATCCTTGACTGTTTGCATAGATTTGGCTTTGTCCTCCATTTTCTTCAACACCTCTTCTGCTTTAACACCAAACAAGGTATCATGCTGTAATGGAGCATCTAATAATTTTGCTTTAACACGATCAGGCAGATTCTGTTCCTTTAACCAAGCATGCCTCCTAATGACAGAACCCGTAACAGCGGCTCTGCAGGAGGCCTCCAAAGAATCAAAATCACATTGTAAAGTATGCTTTCCAACTTGTTCAGCTGCATGCAATAAATCCTGCATTTCTTTATTTTCTGTACATTCAGAATTTGTCAACATTTTCTGTTTAAGCAGTGACATAATGTATTGCTGATATTTAAGCATGTGAAACTGACAATTTAAAGCCATTATAGCCAAGGTAGCAGAAGTGTAGATCTTTTTTCCCCATCTGTCCAGTGCCCTGGAATCTCTGTCAAAGGGGGTAGGGTTTTTTGCAGTGGAAGCCTTGACCCCCTTGGGACCCTGAGAGATAGTTTCTGGGTCAGCAGCAGGGTTTTTAAAAAGAAATTTGTGGGAGTCTGGGACCCTGTAGTATCTGTCTGGCTCAACAGGCGCTGGAGGTAAGGAGTCTGGAGTCAGACTGGACTCTGAAAATACATCATCTACAATGTCTACCATAGGCAGTAAAAGAAAGTCTCTGAGCCTTTTCTTAGATTCTGAATAATCTTGGCTCTCCCAGTGGAAATGCTCCCTCACGGTATGCAGTGTTTCCCCAAAAGAATAATCCTCAGGAGGAGAAGCTGAGGGGAGAGATTCTTCAGCATCAGAATCCTCATAAGGAGGAAGAGAGTACTCCTGACCAGAAGAGGAATCAGATGAAATGGAAACCTGATCTGAGGATTCATATTCTACCTCTTGCCAGGAGGGGGATGAGAACCCCTGATCAAAGTAATTAGGTCTTCGGCCATTTTGAGCATCTGTTTTTTTAGGCATGGAGGCCTGTCCATGGGGCTGTTGTACTTGTTTCTTTGTCTTTGAAGCTGAAGTAGTTTTAACATATAATTGTGTAGGCCTGAAAACACCCTCAGAAGCTGATGCCTGCTCAGCAGCTCTGGACCCATCTGAGGGAATGGTTTCCGAAGGTCCAATACCTTGAGTTTCTGTAGGCCTGGTTGACTCCACGTGGGAGTCTGTTATCGGCCTGCGGCTCTAAAGTAGCAGTCGTCAGGGGCTGCGAAAGCACCACACTTGAGAACCGGCGAATGGCCTAGAAGAAGCCTCATCGTCGGTTTTGGACCTCGGATGCCTGTTCTTCTCTTTTTCCTTGCATTTTTTGTAAACTCTGGTAGTTGGCTGTTCTGACGGCATTATATAATGAAATCTTCTGCCAAAGTAATGAAATGCAAAATCGTACCGACGCTTAATAGTGCGTTGGTTAAATCTAGCACAAAACCGACAACTAGCAATGTCGTGGTCAGGAATGCAGTAAGAATGAAAATCCTTATGAGTTATTTGCTTCCCACAAGAAAAACAATTAACTTTTTTACTGACATCGGCCTGGAGCAAGAAAAAAGTTTTCCCAACGGGGTACTTCGCTTTTAATGAAGACTTCGGATCTGAAATTCGAGCTTGAAAATCTCATGAGTCGGCCGACCGGCACTTGCGAACTGCTTTTGCTTCGGGCACCGCGCGGCAACAAAGACTGAAGAAAATGGCGTCGGCTGCATCTTTTATACCCCTGGCGCACTGACGTCAGGGAGGAGGCGACAGCAACCGACGCCGGACCTAGTCTTTGGAATTCAGGCTGACTGCAGGTAGCCTGCCAGCAGGATAACCCAACTGTAATGACTGCAACAGTGAAACAAGATGAACATCCAATGTTTCAACTCAAGAGACTCATCCCAATCCAACTGAATTAGAGCAGAGACAGAAAGGGGCAGAGAGTCAGAGTCAAAGTCGACAGGACTGTTGGCTCTGACGTGAGTGCTCCAGGGAGGTTTGGACCCACAGGCCACATATCCAAATGTCAGCAGGAGATACCAATGGAGAGTTGTTGGACCTATTACCAGTGTGTCCACAGCAATGGCACTGGGAGAACCACTAGTTGGATCTGCATCCAGGGAAATTTCTACATCATCCTGTCGACATCTGTCTCAAAGGCTCCTCGAACAAATGGACCTAGGAGATGAAGCCAATGAATGTGGTCTCTCTCTCCACAGAAAAGGAGACTGGAGCAGAGGACTTAATGAGCTCCACTGAAAAGCGGTATAGGTGGTTGGATCCAAGGAGGAATCTGCCCATTTGTCTCGACACTTTCAGTACCAGATCAAAGAGTTCCTAGGAGACCGGAGACTGCTTCCTGGTCATATCTGAGCTTTTTTCAGACTCTATCTTTTCCTGGGTTTCTCTTTTGTTTTGTACCCTCCATTTTTTGGCTTTGGAAACCAAAGCAGTAGTAGGTGACAAAGACTGGTTAGTGGCTACCGACTGGGCAAGGATCAGAACTTTTAGCACTGATTTATTCCTGCACCCCTGAAAAGCCCCAATATCAAGGGAGGCACAAGCTTCACCATTCAGCATCTAAATATGCTACTCTCAGGCAGTACACGCAGAGAGAGTGTAGATCCTGCAGCTGTATCTTCTGGCCACAGTCCCTACACATTTTAAAACCTAAACCTTGTCTGCCATGAATCCAAGCAAAAAGGACACTACTTGTCAAAAGTATCATCTTCAATACACATACATACCCTACAGCAAGGAAAATAATAATACTATTGAGAGCAATAACGGTATAAAACTAGCCACGTCTGAGAATTAGACAGTTTTACGATCAAAAAAAAAAAAAAATTTAATCAAGAAGAATTGAAAAAGGAACATGAAGAAATAAGGCAAGAAAAGCACCAAGTATTTAAAAAAAAAAAAAAAAAAGCTTGAATTTTGTCAGAACCCTCGTAAATGTGTCCTTGATAAGGTACAAAGGAAATCAGTGATACGTTGGAAAAAGAGAGGGAATTGTGTGTAAGGGTAACAGCATCAGATATCTGCAGATTCTGAAAGGCGCAGAAGTTGGATTCGATAACCCGAAGGTTGAATCTGACGAACTGACCACACATCAGATCTAGGTGGTTAAAGCAGATTGACCCACAAACCCACTTCCCAGGCACCAGGCTGTGCAGGCAGTGCACCACTTAAGCAGGTTCCAGGATACAGCAACAGCCATGTCAGCGGGAAAAAAGTTATGGTAGTCACAGAGACCCTGGCTGAATGAAATCTTATCTGCCGTTTGACCCCTTTTCCATTAAGGGAAAATCAGAAAAGAAACACACTGACAGCTACTTGGAAGCAGTTTGCTTTGACACTGGTCTCCCTTTTTTTTATTGCAAGGCAGATAACTTGTCAGCAGATTTTATCGGGTAGCATCTTCTTCATCTAGTTTTCTACATCTAGGGAATGCAGGAATCTTACCTTTGTTTCATGGGATTTGGAAAGAAACTTGTAACTGAACAGACTGAGTCAGACAAACCTCTCGTCACTCATGACCCAAGCATGAGGTTAGGGTTTACACAGAAACAGACCCTGTCTTAAATGAATACTAGGAAAGGCTATCTTTCACATTCTTGGGTGAAAATAATGCCAGAAATAAGGCTATCTCCCACCTGGGAATTTAAAAGGGGCTGTAGCATTTGGCACAAAGGGTGTTTGGGTCACCTTTTCCAGGACAAAAGTGAGGGTTTGTGGTAAAATAATGTCTTTTCTATGAGATAAATGTGTGACAGAATCTCATGCCCCTTTAAGAATGGACTCAAAGAAATAAATGGAGAGAGCACGGAAAGACGCGCCTTTATATAGCGGTATATATCAGCCCAGAAGAAAACAGCTTCATCAAGTATTGTAACATCAATGACCCTGGCACTGAAGTGGGGTTTGGATTCCCTTCAGCTTAACTAGGTAAGATTTCTTCATAAAAAGGTTTCCTAGCTTCCAACATATTAGGCACTACCTCTGAAAAAAAAACTATCTAAGGGTGTCATAAGTTTGTATCTGCCAAGTTGTCAAATGGGGCAAAGCTACACTGGTGTTACAACAGACCACCTTGTGCACAGTCAAGAGGTCTATAGGCTGATGCCCTCTCCAAAATTCATCCAGGAGGATCTGCTCTGGACATGCTCAAATGGTATGCCAAAATATTCTTATGGAATGGAAGGAGCCTATGCCGTCATCACTATCCTGTAAAACACTCAAATGTGTGTGCCTCCCCAGAAAGTTGGCAGTGTATGCATTGACGGCCTGTTTGTGAGGTAGCTGCTTAAATGGCACCTCTTGAGTTATTAGGCATTTATCTTACCCGCCACAGCAGCTACCACGTGGAACAAGGTAGGAAAAAAAAATGTGGCCTTGCGGTTGGTCGTGGTGAACCCACGTCTCCCCCCTTAGATGCCACAGGAGTTTCCTCATGTGCAACTTAGCTGGAAGAACCGCAAGAATGGTGGAGGACATATATAGTACAGTTTTGTACCTACCATAAATGCAGATGTCGAGTGTAAACACTGCTGCAGTCATTACAATTGGGTTATCCTGCCGTCAGGCGGTTCCCCCAGTCGGTCTGAGTTCCAAAGTCTTGGTCCGGCGTCAGTTGCTGTCGCCTCCTCCCTGACGTCAGTGCAACAGGGGTATATAAGATGCAGCCACCATTTTCTTCAGTTTTTCTTGCCCCAGACGTCAGGTGCCTCTAAACAGGTAGGCAATTCCAATTGCTAATAAAACATACATAAGAAAAGCAAAAAACAACTTACAGCTATCAGCAAATACTCCCCATAGGTAGTAAGGGTAGAAGACATAGGTACGTACCAGCCAGTAAGAGGGGAAGGAGGAGGGAGGGTAACCTGGACTGCAGCAGTGTATACACTCGAACATCTACATTTATGGTAGGTACAAAACTGTACTATGTTCATCGTGTTACATTGCTGCAGTCATTACACTTGGGTAGAATCCCAAAGCTAAGGAAGGGTGGCTGGTTCTATAAGGCATTAGGAGTGGCTTGGTGAAGGTATGTACAGAAAGTACAGTTTTGTACCTACCATAAATGTAGATGTCCGATAGATATGCAACTGCAGTCCTGACATATGGGTTGTCCTGCCTCAGGCAGCCCTTCGGTCGGCCGGATTCCAAAGTCTGGGACCGGCGTCGGCTGATGTCGCCTCCTCCCCGACGTCAGAGCGGCTGGAGTATAAAGGCATCCGCCAACGCCATCTTCTTCAGTGTTTCTTGCCCTAGATGCCAGGTGCCCTCCAAGGAAGGCTAAATTTTGTGAATGGATAAGCAAAGAATTCCAGACATGCACAACAGTAATAAACAGATACACCATAACAGATATCCCCAGCTAAAAAGGAGAGGGGGAATGGACCCAAGGAAAAAAGCAAAGGGGTAGGAGGGAGGGAAAACCTGACTGCAGTTGCATATCTATCAGATATCTACATTTATGGTAGGTACAAAACTGTACTATGTCCTTCAAGAATGCAACTGCAGTCCTGACATATGGGTTGAATACCATAGCCAAGCTGGGGGTGGTAGGATCTAAGCAAGGGATGGTGTAGCTAAAAGACCCTGCAGGACTGCTGAAGCAAAGCCTGCTCGGGATCTGGAGTATAAAGGCAGGTTGTAGTGTTTGGTAAATGTATGCACGGAGCTCCATGTAGCAGCCTCTAGAATGTCCTTTGTAGCCACTCCTCTTAGAAAGGCTGTGGATGTGGCTATAGCGCTGGTTGAGTGTGGCCTAATATTGGCTGGCACACCCTTTCCATGGAAGGAGTAACAGAATCTGATGCAGTGTCCAATCCATTTTGAAATTGTTTGTTTGTAGACTGCCTTTCCTTGCACTCCTGCAGCATAGGCTACGAATAGTTGGTCAGACTTCCTGGTGGTCTTTGTTCTGTCCAAGTAGTAGCGTAATTGTCTGTGTATGTCTAAAGTATGCAGCAGCTTTCCCCCTTTATTTTGAGGATTGGGAAAGAAAGTAGGCAGGTGAATTGCTTGATTTAGAGACACCCTGGATATCACTTTTGGCATGAATGAAGGATTGGTCCTTAGAGAAACTCTGTCCTGATGAAAATGAGAAGGAGGTACTGCCATGAGGGCCTGTATCTCCGAGACTCTTCTTGCTGAGGTAACTGCCAACAGGAAGACCGTTTTCCAGGAGAGAAATTGCATTTCTGAAGATGCTGCTGGTTCAAAAGGAGGAAGAGTTAATTTTTCCAAGACGTAGTTGAGGTCCCATGCAGGAACTGGTGGTTTTCTGGGAGGTTTGATATTCTTTATCCCTCTTAGAAACTGTCTTAGCAAGGGATGCGAAAACACAGGTGGGACACAGTTGTAATTTGCTGAGATTTCTGAAGCGTGAATTTTAATGGAAGAATATGAGAGGCCACTATGAAACATTTCTGCCAAGTATTCTAATATCTGAGGTATTCTCATCACTGATGCATCCTGGCCCTTTTTGGCATTCCAGATGATGAATCTCTTCCACTTGGCCGAATAGGTTTTTCTGGTGGAAGGTCTGCGTGCTTCCAGCAAGATTTCCTGAACCTTTTCGGAGAGGGGGACATGGGTCAAAGTCATGGAACCCACCAAGCTGTCAGTTGTAATGTTTGCAGGTTTTGATGAACAGTCCTGTAATTGTGTTGAGTTAGGAGCAGAGGCCATTGGGGCAAGGGCCATGGTTTGGTGTGAGTTATGCTCAGTAGCAAGGGATACCAATGCTGCCTCGGCCAGTCTGGAGCTATCAATATTCCTTTTTAGTTGCTCTGCTTTGATCTTCAGTAACACCTTGGTCAGTAATGGTAGAGGAGGGAATGCATAGATTTTAGGGTATTCCAGCTGAAGGAGAGAGCATCCATTCTCCAGGCTAGAGGATGGTGTGTCCTTGAGCAGAACCTGTCCAGGTGGTGATTGAGATGAGAAGCAAAGAGATCTATGTCCGGTCTTCCCCATGCAGTTGTTATTTGTGAGAAAATGTGTGGATGCAGCATCCATTCGTGTGGATCCACGAAATTTCTGCTCAACCTGTCCGCCAGAACATTGTCCTTGCCCGGAACAAACTGGGATTGCAAATGGATGTTCAGTTTCAGGGACTTTACCCAAAGAGCCATTGTTAGTCTGCAGAGGGGATACGAGTGAGTGCCTCCTTGTTTGTTTATATACCACACGACAGTGGTATTGTCTGTCCTTATTAGCAGATGGCCTTGTTGAAGAGATTTTCCAAAGGCTTCTATTGCATGTATCACTGCCAACATCTCTTTTTGATTTATGTGCAGAGGCATTTCCGTGGGAGTCCATTGACCTTGAATGCATCTGTCCTCCATGTGTGCCCCCCATCCATGATCTGAGGCGTCTGTTGTAATGGTTTGACTTGCTTGAACTTTGTTGAAAGGCATGCCTTGGTTTAAATGGCTTGCTTGAACCCACCACAAAAATTCCCTTTGCAGGCATGGAATGAGTGGTATTACGTCTTCTAGGTTGTGGCTGTGTTGAGACCATAAGCTTTTTAGGTACCATTGTAGCTTTCTCATGTGTAGTCTTGCCAGAGGGATCAGAAGAATGCAAGATGCCATGAAACCCAGGGCCTGCAGGATCTTCCTTGTGGTCAGCTGGGTAAGTTTTGCTAGGCTTTTGAAGTAATCTGGTAAATGCTGTTGCTTCTCCTCTGTGAGGAAAGCCATTTGTGATTGTGTGTCCAGTTTTGCTCCTAGAAAAATAATCTTTTGGGATGGCAAAAGTCTTGATTTTTGAATGTTGACTGTGCATCCCAAAGCCTGTAGCAACTGAAAGACATAGTCCAAGTTTTTTATCAAGGTTTGTTTGCTGTCTGCTTGTATGAGGCAGTCGTCCAGGTAAGGGTATATTTGAATCCCCTGGAGTCTGCAATGTGCAACTACTGATGCCAGGCATTTCGTGAATACTCTGGGCGCAGTAGATAAGCCAAACGGCAATGCTGAGAATTGATAATGCTCTGTTCCTGCAAGAAATCTGAGGTATCTTCTGCAGCTGTGTCTGATTGGGACATGCAGGTATGCCTCCTTGAGGTCCAGAGTAACCAGCCAAGACCCCTTGCCCAGCATGGGAAGGAGTTGCTGTAACGTCGGCATTTTGAATTTTGGCACAATGAGAAAGGTGTTTAGAACGGACAAGTCCAGTATAGGCCTCCATTGCTTTTCTTTTCTTGGAACAAGGAACAGTCTTGAATAGAATCCCTGGCCTTGTTCCTGAGGAGGAACCTTTTCTATAGCTTTTCTCTGTAACAACTTTGAAACTTGTAAGAGAGCATCTGCCCTTTGATTTTGTGGCAGGTTTGGCATGCCTTGTCTCGTTGGTAAGGTGTGGAAGTGGAACCTGTAAGCTCTGTCTATTATGTCCAGAATCCATTTGTCCTTGATTAAAATGTGCCAGTTCTTTGAGAATAAGGATAATTTTCCGCCTAGAGGTGCTTCTCTTTGAGCCTTGGTAGGCGGAGTGAAAGTCAAGTCATTGTGATTGTCCCTGTGGTGCAGGTGAACTCCCTGCACCTCTTCTCTGATTTGGTGGTTGCCATTGGCGGCCCCTGTAGGAGCCTCGGTATTGCCCTCTACCTCGAGCACGCGTGTTTTTTCCCCTTTGAAACTTGTCTGAGTCTGGAAAGGACCAATTCTTTGAAGGCCAATTCCTGCTGAATCTGGGAGGCTGAACCTGGAGGAAATCCTTGACAGTCTGTACTGATTTTGCCTTTTCCTCAATAGACTTCAACACATCCTGTGCATTAGCACCGAAAAGCTTCTGTTTTTCCACAGGTGCATCCAGGAGCTTAACTTTAACATGGTCTGGCAGTGGCTGTTCTTTCAACCAAGCATGTCTACGTATAACGGCTCCTGTCATGGCTGCCCTACATGAAGCTTCCAATGCATCATAAAGTACAGTTTTGTACCTACCATAAATGTAGATGTTCGAAGATCCACATTGCTGCAGTCCTTACACTAGGGTATACCGCTGTCCTCGGTCGGCCCGAATACCAAAGTATATGGCTGACGTCGGTCACGGCGCATTAAACTGACGCCAGGACGTCAGGGTATAAATGCGCATGACCGACGTCATATCCTCAGTCTTTTCTTGCCCCAGATGTCAGAAGACCCTAAACAGGGTAAAATCAAAAAACCACCAAACACTAAACACCCCTGCACCCAAACTATGTACAACTTTTACAAATATACTAAAGAACAAACCTATCCACACAACCACCCCTAAACACAGAGGGAAGGAGGGAGGTAAATTGGACTGCAGCAATGTGGATCTTGAACATCTACATTTATGGTAGGTACAAAACTGTACTATGTTCTTCATCTCACATTGCTGCAGTCCTTACACTTGGGTAGATTCCCAAAGCAGAGGTAAGGGAGGATGGCAAATCATAGAGAAGCAGGAGCTGCCAAAATGCCCTGTAAAATAGCAGTGGCAAAACCAGCCCTAGACTTAGAGTAGAGAGGAAGGTGGTAATGCTTGGAGAAAGTATGTACTGAACTCCAAGTAGCTGCCTCCAAAATATCCTTAGTTGCCACCCCCCTTAGAAAGGCTGTAGAAGTGGCAGTAGCCCTAGTGGAATGAGGTCTAATCCCTGTTGGAATCTCCTTGCCATGATGGGAATAACAAAAAGCAATGCAAAACCCAATCCACTTAGAAATAGTTTGTTTTGACACAGGCTTGCCCTGAGAACACAAAGCAAAATAAACAAACAACTGCTGAGACTGCCTGAAATCCTTAGTCCTGTTTAAGTAATAGCGTAACTGCCTGTGTACATCTAAAGTATGCAAAATCTTTTCCCCCTTATTTTGGGGGTCTGCATAAAAGGTAGGTAAATGAATAGTTTGGTTTAAAGACACACTTGAAACCACCTTAGGCATAAAGGAAGGATTAGTGCGTGAAGATACCCTATCCTTATGGAAAATCAAGAAAGGCTCAACCGTCATAAGGGCCTGCAATTCAGAAACCCTTCTTGCAGAGGTAATGGCCAACAAAAAAGCAGTCTTCCATGACAAATATTTCAACTCAGCAGTAGCTGCAGGCTCAAAAGGTTGTAGAGTGAGTTTTTCCAACACATAATTGAGGTCCCAAGCAGGAGTAGGAGCTCTACGTGGAGGTCTTATGTTCTTTGCCCCTCTAAGAAATTGCTTGAACAAAGGATGAGAAAACAAAGGTGGATCACAGTCATAGTGAGCTGAAATTGCTGCAGCATGAATCTTAATGGAAGAGAAGGACAAACCTTTGTCCAATAACTCAGTAAGATATTGAAGAGCCACACTCAAATTAGGCTCAGAAACATCCAAATCCTTTGCTGCACTCCAAAACAAAATCTCTTCCACTTGTCTGCATACACTTTCCTTGTACTAGGTCTTCTAGCTTCCATAATCACATTCAAAACTTGTTGAGGAAGTTGAGCCCTGCTATGGGTCAAAACAGGATATGCCATGCTGTGAGATGAAGAGAGTGAAGCTTGATATTGAGTAGATGACCGTCCTTTTGGGACAACAGGTGTGGAATCAAAGGCAAGGGCCAAGGTGGTTTCCTTACCAGACTTCTCAGTAATGGGTACCAGTGCTGTCGAGGCCAATCTGCAGCTATCAGGATCATTCTTGGTTTGTCCTGTCTGACCTTTAGAAGTACCTTTAGGAGGAGAGGAAGAGGCGGAAAGGCATACACATGAAGATTTTTCCAACTGAAAGAAAGAGCATCCACTTTCCAAGCTGTATGATGAATCCTTTTTGTGCAAAACTTTGGCAGCTGGTGGTTTAGAGGAGAAGCGAACAGATCTATGTCTGGAGTTCCCCATGACACTGTCAATTGCTGAAATACATGAAGATCCAATTGCCACTCGTGGGGATCCATGATTTGTCTGCTTAACACATCTGCTAAGGAGTTCTGCACCGGCAGAAACCTTGCCTGAAGATTTAGTTGTAAACTGAGAGCAGTGTCCCACAAAATCATTGCTTGTCTGCATAAAGGGTAAGAATGTGTTCCCCCTTGTTTGTTGATGTACCACATGACAGTTGTGTTGTCCGTTAGAATCAGCACCTGTCCTGGAAGAAGTAAATCCTTGAAAGCCATTAATGCAAACTGGACTGCCAACATCTCCTTCAAGTTGATATGTAGATGCTGTAGTCTGACAGGCCACTTGTCCTGTATCCACTTTCCATTGAGATGAGCTCCCCAAGCTTTGTCCGAGGCATCTGTTGTTAGAATCTGACTCGCCTCTGGCCGGGTCACAGAAAGTCCCTTGTTTAGGTGACATTGCTGAGCCCACCACAAAAATTCCTTTTGGATGCAAGGTATTATTTGAATGACAGTGTCCAGATCCTGGCAGTGCTGTGTCCATAGATTCTTGAGATACCATTGTAGCTTCCTCATATGCAGTTTGGCATTGGGAAGCACCAGAATACAAGATGCCATGAACCCTAAGGCTTGAAGGACTGTCCTTGCAGTCAGCCGGACTGATGTGATAGTTGTTGGAAGTAAAGGGAAAGATTCTTTTGTTTGTCCGGGGTCAAAAAAGCCATCTGGGTTGCTGTATTCAGTCTCACACCCAGAAAGCACATGTCTTGAGAGGGTACTAGACTGGACTTTGTTTCGTTCACAGAATACCCCAGGCATCTTAGCACTGCTATCACATATTTCAAATGCTGAAGAAGCTCGTCCTTCCCTTGAGCCAGAATCAGGCAATCGTCCAAATAAGGGTAGATCTGTATTCCTCTCAATCTGAAGAAGGCCATCACTGGAGCCAGAACTTTTGTGAATACTCTGGGCAGTAGATAAGCCAAAGGGCAATGCAGAGAACTGATAATGAGAATTTCCAGCTCGAAAACGCAGATACTTCCTGCAACTTAGAGTGATAGGAACATGAAGATAAGCCTCCTTGAGATCCAAAGTTACCATCCAGTGATCTTTGCCCAGCAGAGGTAAAAGCTGTTGTAATGTCAGCATCTTGAACTTGGGTATGTCCAGAAAGGTGTTGAGGATAGACAAATCCAAAATTGGTCTCCACGTGTTCCCCTTTTTGGCACTAGGAATAGGCGAGAATAAAATCCTAGGCCCCTTTCTGTCATAGGCACGGTTGTATGGCCCCTATCTGGAGTAACAGAGATTTGTCTGTAAGCTTCTAGTCTGTGTTGAGGAGGAATGTCTGGCATGCCTTTGAAAGGGGGCAAGGTATGGAAATAAAACCTGTAACCGTGGTGAATGATATCCAATACCCATCTGTCTTGGGTAATTAAACTCCAGTTCTCCTTGAAAAGTGTCAGTCTTCCTCCCAAAGGTGCTGCCAGACGGGAAGGTTCTGGCAGTTGAAAAGGTAGGTCATTGGGTCTGTCTACGAAAGGGCTGACCCCTGCCCTCACCGGAAGACTGTGCAGGTGAGCCCCCTGTTCTCGATCTAAAAGAGCCCTGAGCTCTGCCCCTACCACGCCTAGACCTACCCCTAGACTGGGAATCATAAGAAGGATATGTCCACCCCTTGCTTGGCCAATTTCTACTAAACTTTGGAGGCTGAACCTGTAAAAAATCTTTAACAGTGTGCATAGACTTAGCTTTGTCTTCCATTTTCTTTAAAACTGCTTCAACAGGAGAACCAAACAACACATCAGATTGCAAAGGAGCATCCAAGATCCTTGTCTTAACATGCTCAGCTAAATTCTGATCCCTTAGCCAGGCGTGCCTGCGTAGAACAGAACCGGTGG
Source organism: Protopterus annectens (assembly GCF_019279795.1). Lineage (NCBI taxonomy): Eukaryota > Metazoa > Chordata > Ceratodontiformes > Protopteridae > Protopterus > Protopterus annectens. The sequence continues at coordinate 153,558,481 of NC_056744.1, read as the reverse complement.
CAGCCACCCTCGAAGAGGCCTGTACAGCATCAAAACCACATTGTAAGGAATGCTTACCCACCTGTTCAGAAACATGTACTAGATCTTGTAACTCCTTACATTCAATACCTTCTGCCAGAGCATCTACCTTAGACTTTAATTGTGAAAGAAGATAGTTTTGATATCTCAGCATGTGGAATTGGCAATTCAAAGCCCTCATGGCTAAAGTTGAAGAAGTATAAACTTTCTTTCCCCATCTGTCTAAAGCCCTTGCCTCTTTATCCGGAGGAACCGGATTTTTAACAACAGAAGCCTTAACCCCTTTAGGCCCCTGAGAAACAGTCTCTGGGTCCCCTAGGGCTTTAAAAGATACTTATGAGCTTCAGGCACCCTATAGTACCTGTCCGGCTTAACAGGAGCGGGAGGTAAAGAATCAGGATTAAGAGAAGCCTCTGCAAAAACATCTTCCACCACAGTAAGAACAGGAGGTATAGCTAAAGGCCTATGCTGGGGTAAAAACAAAAATTCCCCAAGTCTTTTCCTGGAATCAGAGAAATCCTGACCTTCCCATTTAAAATGCTCCCTCATGGAATGTAGAGTCTCTGAGAATGAAAAATCCTCAGGAGGAGAAGCAGTAGGAGTAGTGTCATCCACATCAGAATCAGAATAAGGAGAAAACTCCTGCAAATCTTCAGCAAGACTGAAGCATCAGAATCCTGCTCAAAACTCCCAAGTTCAGGATCCACCCTAGGCCTTTTGTCAGGAGGGGGCATAGAACCCCTAATCAGAGTAATTAAATCTTCAGCCATCTTAAGCATATGTCTCTTGGGCACAGGGCCAGTACTAGGAGTGACACCTGCTGAAGCTAAACCTGGCCTGCCTCTGGGAGAAGCCTTGGGAACAGTAGGGGAAGGCCTAACCACTTCAGGCAGGGAGGGGAGGACAGTTACCTGAGAAGCCCCTTCAGCCTGGCCTACCTCCTGAGAAGACACATCCTGTAATAATAAAGTCTCTCCCTGGGACTCTAAAGAAACTTCTGTTCGAACCTCCGGCTCTACCGAGCCTTCTAAAGAACCGACGTCCGGGACGGATGGTTCTTCTAACCTAGGCCTAGGTCCTTTGTCCTTGCGTTTTTTCGACGAAGCGGGCGTCGGAGCATCCGACGGCATTTTGTAGTTGCACCGCTTCCCGAAGACTAACCTGGCACAATCTAATCTCCTCTTTATAGTACGTTTGTTAAACCTAGCACAAGAGGGACACCCAGCAACGTCGTGCTCAGGCCCTAAACAAGGTATACACAAGTTATGGTAATCCCTATGTGGTATCTGCTTCCCACAAGAAATACAGTTATTTACTTTTTCTGACATCCGGTAAAATACTGAGGCAAGAAAAACCAAAATACTCCAACGGGTACTTAGCCAACTTTGATTCGGTCTGAAACTCCGATTTGAGAGGAAAATCTCAGGACGCCAACCCGCACTCGCAACGTTGCTTCTGCATCGGACCACGCGGCAAAAAAGACTGAGGATATGACGTCGGTCATGCGCATTTATACCCTGACGTCCTGGCGTCAGTTTAATGCGCCGTGACCGACGTCAGCCATATACTTTGGTATTCGGGCCGACCGAGGACAGCGGTATACCCTAGTGTAAGGACTGCAGCAATGTGAGATGAAGAACATCCACACTGAAGAAAATGATTGCTAACCTGCTGAGTGTTATGAACCAAATCCTGCAATGCCTTTCTATCTATAGGCTCAGGAGAGGCTAGCTTTTTCTGCAAATCATCCATTAAGTAATCCTGGTACTGAAACATATGAAAAAGGCAGTTGAGTGACCTCATGGCAAGGGTGGAAGAGGTATAAACTTTCTTCCCCATCTCTCCAGGGACCTAGCTTCCCTGTCAGCGGGCAGAGGGTTTTGGCAGGAAGTAGCCACTCCCTTGGGGCCCTGTGAAATAGTTTCTAGATCCACAGAGTGGGCTTTAAAGAGATGCTTATGGGTTTCAGGGACCCTGTAATATCTGTCAGGCTTGACAGGAGCAGGAGGGAGAGAATCAGGCGAAGCACTGGAGTCTGAGTATACATCATCAAGGACATCCAACACTGGAGGAATAGCTAAAGGTCTGTGTTGGGGTAGCTTAAGGAAGGTACGTAGCCTTTCCCTGGAGTCAGAAAATTCCTGACCCTGCCACTGAAAATGTTCTCTCATGGAGTGGAGAACTTCACCAAAAGAAATATCCTCTGGAGGGGAGGCAGAGGGAATTGAATCCTCAGCATCCGAGTCCTCATAGGCCTGGAAGGATTCTTCCTGGGTATCTGAGTGCTCTGAATCCCCAGAGGCTTCATCTGAAGACAGGGTGTCTGTCTGCTCAGTTCTAGGCCTTTTATCTGCAGGCGGCTGAGAACCTCTGTCTGGGTGCGGCTGAGAACCCCTGATAAGAGAGATTAGATCTGCAGCAAGAGTCATGATCTATCAGAAGAGGGGCCCCGAGCAGCAGATTTAGGATGGGCCTTGGCCTGGCTGGCAGCCTTAGCACGTGCAAAGGCCTTGATGAACATGGATACCGGAGGCCTAGCTGCCCCATGTGCAGGGGTATAACCTCGTCCACAGGAATGGTGTCGGGTAAATCTAGAGCTTCGGTTTCTGGAGGAAAATCAACAACCGGCACCGTTGAAATCTCCGGGACCGAAGAACGCGTTAAAGCGGTGTCGGCCTGGGCGGTTGAATTACCGCTTCCGAAGGGACCGATGCACTCGCGGAGGGCTTAGGCGTGGTATCGGTGGACGACGCGGGCCAAGGATGTCGGTCTTGGTCCTTGCGTTTTTTTGGTAGGTTGTGCGTTGGTTGTTCCGACGGCATGATATAAGCGAAAGATTCGCCAAAAAAGTCTTCGGCAAATTCTGCCCGGCGCCTGAGTGTGCGCTTATTAAAGCAAGCACAGGCAGCACAGGCCAAGACGTCGTGGTCTGGGCCCAGGCAAGGGAGGCAGTAAGAATGGAAGTCCTTATGAGGTATTTGTTTACCACAAGACAAACAATTATTAACTTTTTCAATTTTTTCTGACATCGGCTGAGGCAAGAAAAAATGTTCCCCAATGGGGTACTTAGCTTTTAGATGACTTCGGTAACTGAAAACACAGGAGCTGACCGACCGGCACTTGCAAACTGCTTCTGCTTCGGGCACCGCGCGGCAAGAAAGACTGAAGAAGATGGCGTCGGCGGATGACTTTATACTCCAGCCGCTCTGACGTCGGGGAGGAGGCGACATCAGCTGACGCCGGACCCAGACTTTGGAATCCGGTCGACCGAAGGGCTGCCTGAGGCAGGACAACCCATATGTCAGGACTGCAGTTGCATTCTTGAAGGACATCTCCAAGTTGCTGCTTCCAAAATATCCTTGGTAGGTACTCCCCTGAGGTAGGCAGCTGAAGTGGCTGTTGCCCTGGAGGAGTGAGATCCAATGCTGCTATGTACAGGTTTTCCATGGTATGTGTAGCAGAAACGTATACAATGTCCTATCCATTTTGAAATAGTCTGTTTTGAAATGGCTTTTCCCTGTGCTCCTGCAGCATATGCTACCAATAATTGCTCAGATTTTCTGAAAGCTTTGGTTTTGTCCAAGTAGAAGCGTAACTGCCTCTGAATGTCCAAAGAGTGCAGTAGTCTCTCCCCTTTATTCTGTGGTTTAGGATAAAAAGTTGGCAGGTGAATAGTTTGGTTTAGAGCCACACTGGATACCCACCTTTGGCATATAAGTAGGGTTAGTTCTTAAAGACACCATGCCCTGGTGGAAAATGAGGAAAGGTTCCACTGCCATTAGTGCCTGTAATTCTGAAACTCTTTGTGCTGATGTTATTGCCAGGAGCAGAGCAGTTTTCCAAGAGATATATTTTAATTCTGCTGTGTTGGCTGGCTCAAAAGGAGGTAAAGTTAGCTTCTCCAAAACAAAGTTGAGGTCCCAAGTTGGAGTAGATGCGCTACGGGGCCGATCTTATGTTTTTAGCCCCTCTGAGGTACTGTTTTAACAGAGGATTTGAGAAAATTGGTGGACCCCTGTTGTAATGAGCAGAGATGGCAGAGGTGTGGATCTTTATGGATGAGAAGGAGAGTCCTTTGTCCAGCATCTCAGTTAAGTATTGTAGTATCTGAGGAATGTTTGGAACAAGAGGGTCAAGGCTGTGAGCTTGGTTCCAGGCATAGAATCTCTTCCATTTATCCGAACAGGCTTTCCTGGTACTAGGCCTTCTGGCTGCCAGAATGACATCCATAACAGCTTTGGAGAGAGGCATTGCTTTGTTTGACTAAGGAATCTTCCATGCAGCTAGGTTTAAGGTCTTTAGCTGGCTGTGTAGTATTTGTTTGTTTTGCTGGGTCAGCAGATGTGGGATCTGAGGCAAAATCCAGGGTGGTTCTTGTGCTAAGCTCCTTAAGATTGGGTACCAGTGCTGGCGTGGCCAGTCTGGTGCAATCAGGATCATCTTTGTCTCTTCCTGCCTTGCTTTTAAGAGTACCTCTGGCAGGAGAGGTAGTGGTGGGAAGGCGTACACTTGTAGGTTCTCCCAGCTGAATGAGAGGGCATCCACTTTCCATGCTTGTGCATGGTAACTCCTTGTGCAGAAATTTTGTAGCTGGCAATTTAATTGGGAATGCAAACAGATCTATGTCCGGGCTCCACCATTTCTGTGTTATCATTCTGAATATTTGTGGAATCAACTCCCATTTGTGAGGATCCATGATGTTTCTGCTCAAGTCGTCTGCCAGTGTGTTTTTGTCTCCTGGCAGGAATTGTGCTTGCAGATGAACTTGAAGGTTTATAGCTGTGTTCAATAAGGTCATGGCTTGTCTGCATAGGGGGTAGGAGTGAGTGCCCCCTTGCTTGTTTATGTACCACATAACTGTGGTGCTGAATATCTTTAGAAGTAGTTGTCCTGGATGCAGTACTTCCTTGAAAGCTATAAGCGTATTTTGTACAGCTAGCATCTCTTTTTGATTGATGTGAAGATGCCTTTGTTCTGCGGGCCACGTGCCCTGAATACATTTGCCTGCCATGTGTGCACCCCCCAGGCATAATCCGATGTATCTGTTGTCAGAGCTTGCCTGGCTGTGGGTTGTGTAAAAGGCTGTCCCCTTGTTGAGGTGACAAGCTTGAGCCCACCATTGAAACTCCTGCTGAAGGCAAGGGATTAGTGGTATAACTGTTTCCAAACTTTGACAGTGTTGTGACCATACATTCTTTAGGTACCATTGTAGTTTCCTCATATGCAGTCTGGCATATGGAATTAGTAGTATGCAAGATGCCATGTAACCCAAGGCCTGCAGAATTTTTCTTGCAGGGAGTTGGGTCTTTGTTGCCATCAATTGAAAGTATTGAGTCAGTTGTCCTTGTTTGTCTGGCGTGAGATAAGCCATCTGGGCCGTTGTGTTCAAGCTGGCACCCAGGAATATAATCTGTTGTGAGGGCACTAGTTTTGATTTCTTTTCGTTTACTGTGTACCCCAGGCAACTTAACTTTTTTACAAACGCCAGATGCTTTAGAAGAATGTCCTTGCTCTCTGCTTGAATCAGGCAGTCATCCAGGTACGGATAAATTTGAATTCCTTTCTGTCTGGAAAATGCAATTACTGGTGCCAGGCACTTTGTGAAGACCCTGGGCGCAGTAGATAAGCCAAAGGGCAGTGCAGAGAATTGGTAGTGCATTGAACCCGCTATGAATCTGAGGTATCTTCTGCAGTTTTGTCTGATAGGGACATGCAGGTATGCCTCTTTCAGGTCCAAAGTCACGAGCCAAGCTTTCTTGCCCAGCATGGGAAGAAGCTGCTGTAATGTCAACATTTTGAAGTTCGGAACATCCAGGTAAGTGTTTAGAGAGGAAAGATCCAAAATGGGCCTCCAGGCTTTGTCCTTTCTGGGTACCAGAAAGAGTCTTGAGTAAAATCCTTGTCCTTGCTCCTGTGATGGAACCTTTTGAAGAGCTCTCATATCCATAAGTGCTGTAATTTGTTTTTGAGCCTCTGCCCATTGATTTGGTGGCAGATTTGGCATTCCTTTTAACCTTGGCAGAGTGTGAAAGTGGAACCTGTAACCTTGAAATACAACGTTGAGAACCCATTTGTCTTTGGTGATCATTTGCCAATTATGGTAGAAGAGTGCCATTTTTACTCCCAAGGGGGATGCCAAGAAGGATTTGTTTGGCAGCTGTAGTGGGAAGACATTGGAGCTGTTTTTTTATATGGTTGGGGCCTGTCTTCCCCTTCTTTCTGGCCTGATGCAACCCACTGTCGAGGCCTGTAAGTACCTTGTGTTTGACCTCTACCTCTTGGACGTCTGTATCTACCCCTTTGAGGTCTGTCTGTAATTGGAAAGGACCAATTCTTAGTTTGCCAGTTTCTGCTAAATCTAGGAGACTGAACCTGTAAGAAATCCTTCACCGTTTGCATAGACTTTGCCTTATCCTCTGTTTTCTTTAGTACCTCCTTCTACCTTAACTCCAAACAACACATCCTGCTGCAAAGGTGCATCCAATAATTTTGCTTTAACATGATCTGGTAACGTATGTTCTTTTAACCAAGCATGTCTTCGAATGACAGAGCCTGTAACTGGTGCTCTGCAGGAGGCCTCTAGAGAATCAAAACCACATTGCAACGTATGCTTTCCCACTTGTTCAGCTGCATGCAATAAATCCTGCATTTCTTTAAAATTAGGAGGATCTGATTCTGGAAGCATTTTTTGTTTTAACTGAGACAGTAAAAAATTGCTGAAATTTTAGCATGTAAAACTGGCAATTTAAGGCTCTCATTGCTAAAGTTGCAAACGTATATACTTTCTTTCCCCGTCTGTCTAATGCTCTGGAATCTGTCAGAGGAAAATGGATTCTTGACTGATGAGGCCTTAACTCCTTTGGGTCCCTGAGAAATAGTTTCAGGGTCAGCTACAAGGCTTTCATACAGAAATTTATGTGAGTCAGGGACTCTGTAGTATCTGTCAGGTTTAACAGGGGCTGGAGGTAAGGAATCAGGATTTAAGCTGGATTCAGTATACACATCATCCACAATATCTAAACACTGTCGAATAGCAAGAGGTCTGTGTTGAGATAATAAAAGGAAGTCTCTGAGCCTTTTCTTGGATTCTGAATAATCCTGGCCTTCCCAGGGGAAATGCTCCCTCATGGTATGTAGGGTTTCCCCACAGGAGTAGTCCTCAGGCGGTGAGGCTGATAGAATTGATTCCTCAGCATCAAAATCCTCATAAGTGGGTAAAGAGTATCCTAGGTCCGAGGATGAATCAGAAGAGATGGACACCTGGTCGGATGAGTCATAGTCTGCATCCTGTCTAGGCCTTTTATCAGGAGGGGGATGGGACCCCCTGATGAGAGTGATTAAGTCTTCGGCTATCTTGAGCATTTGTTTCTTAGGCATGGAGGCCTGTCCTGGAGAATGCTGTATTTGTTTCTTTGACTTTAAAGGAGGCTTAAACTTAGCTGAGGGTTTAATGCTTAACTGAGTAGGTCTGAAGACACCCTCTGTAGCTGTGGATTGCTCAGCTACTCCGGATCCCTCTGAAAGGTTAGTCTCGGTAGGCTGAAGAACTTGTGCGTCCGAAGGCACAGCCATCTCCACGTGGGAGTCAGAGGCGGCTTGTGGTTCTACAGAAGCGGTCGTCAGGGGCTGCGAAGGCGCCTCGCTGAAAACCGGAGAACCAGCGACTGGCCTAGAAGAGGCTTTGTTGTCAGTTTTGGGCCTCGGATGCCTATCCTTGTCTTTGCGCTTTTTGTGTATTCCGGTCGTCGGAAGTTCCGACGGCATGGTATAATTGAATTTTCTACCAAAATAATGTCGGGCAAAATCAAACCGATGTTTAATAGCACGCTTGTTAAACCTAGCACAAAACCGACAACCAGTGACGTCGTGGTCAGGGCCTAGGCATGGGATACAATAGGAATGGAAATCCTTATGAGGTATTTGCTTCCCACAAGAAATACAGTTATTAACTTTAACTGACATAGGTCTGAGGCAAGAAAAAGTTTCCCCAATGGGGTACTTAGCTTTGTAGAAGACTTCGGTTCTGGAGACGGCCGACCGGTACTTGCGAACTGCTTTTGCTTCAGGCACCGTGCGACAAGAAAGACTGAAGACAATGACTTCGGCTGCATCTTATGTACCCCTGTCGCACTGACGTCAGGGAGGAGGCGACAGCAACTGACGCCGGACCAAGACTTTGGAACTCAGGCCGACTGGGGAACCGCCTGATGGCAGGATAACCCAAGTGTAATGACTGCAGCAGTGTAACACGATGAACATCCACAGGACCAGCAAGTACACTCTGGCTGACCAAGGTTTTGTGGGCAACTTCAAAAAAATATGTTTTCAAGTCCACCTTGTGCTGCTGCAGGAATGCAATGTGGAGTTCAGTTGTACCTTCATGAAAACTAGTACAGTAGCAGAGATTAAATATGGCAGAGATTCATACAGGCCTTATTTTTGAGAACAATGTCATGTTCAGGACCCATTCTACCCCCTCCAATGTAGACACCTGAATCCAGCAGTCATTCAGAAAAGGGTAAACGTGCACCCCAGAGCTTCGGCAGTGGGCTTTAACTGCAGCTAGAAACACTAATCATACAATGGCAGCAGAACTAAAAGCAAAAGGCAAAGTAAACGGATAGTAGCAGCACCCCACTACAAATCTGAGAAAGAATCCAAGGTTCTTGTGAATGGGAATGTGATGAAAGGCTTCATTAAATCCAGAGTTAACATCAGAACTTAAGAGATCCAAAAGAGATAGAACTTGAAGGGTTAGCATTTTGAATTTTGGTACCCCAAGGTACTTTCTTAGTCTCATGAGATCTAAAACTTGCCTCCACAGTCAATGCCTTTCTGAGGTCTACCCAAGGTACATTTTTCTATGGCACAGTGCAGTAAGAATTGCTCTAGAAGGGGAACACAGTGTTTCTGATTGACTTGCACTAGGGGTATGCAGTAAAACCTTAATTATGCTTGAAACTGAAGCCTATATCCATGGGACACTACTTCTAAAACTAATTTGTCCCACGTTATGTTTCTCCAGTTCTCTACAAATAATGCCAGACTGCTTCAAATTTATTTTACAATGGGGGCAGTGAGCAAGTGGATTTAAAAAGTAGTTATGTACTCACCATAATGTTCCATCTGTGTTGTTGATCTTCATTCATTCTTGACAGCTGGGGGCACCGTTCTGATCTTCGGAACCGGCTCTGCCTTTATACAGCTTGCGCCAGCCAAAGACTCTAGAGCCAAGTCTCTACTCAATGTCTCTCTATGTATTACCTCAGATCAAGTTTGCAGACTATAGCAAGGAGGAGAAATAAATTGTGAGAAGAAGCCATGTCTAAGGTAAAAACCCTAATGAAAGCCCAGGACAAGGGTACCAAGGCTCCAGGAAATCTTACAGAGGGAGAAGGAGGGTGGGATGTCAAGAATGAACAAAGATCGACAACATAGATCAAACGTTATGGTGAGTACATAACTTTTTTATCTGATGTTGTCAATCTTCGTTAATTCTTGACAGTTGGGACATTCCCCAGCTACTTTGCTCCCTGGGTGGCCTTATGGAATGATATGCCTGAGAACCATAGAGCCAAAGGATGCTCTTCCCCCAAAGACCATATCTAATTTGTAATGAAAAGGTATGAGGTGTAGCCCAAGTTGTAGCTGCCATATTTCATCTACAGAATCTTTGAAATGAAAAACAGCTGATGTGGCAATGGACCTGATGGAATGCACTCTTACAGGCGCAGATAATGCTCGATTATGTTCATAAATTAAGGTAACACATTCTCTTAACCATTTAGATAGAGTTGCTTTAGATGCACACTTTCCTATTCTTGGTCCTTCAAAGGAAACAAACAATTGGTCTGATGGTCTGCAATCTTTAGTCCTGCCAAGGTAAAATCTCAGCTACGAATGTCTAATAAATGTAAACAATATTCGCCTTTGTTAAACAAACTGGGAAAGAAAAAGTACAGTTTTGTACCTACCATAGATGTAGGTGTTGAGTGTTCACACTGCTGCAGTTATCACACTTGGGTTATCCTGCCGTCAGGCGGTCCCGCAGTCGGCCAGAGTTCCAATGTCTTGGTCCAGTGTCGGTTGCTGTTGCTTCTTCCCTGACGTCAGTGTGCCAGGGGTATATAAGAGGCATCCAACGCCATTTTCTTCAGTTTTTCTTGCCTCAGATGTCAGGTGCCCCAAGTAGGTAGGCAATACATATTGCTAATAAAACATATAAAAGGAATACCTTCAGTTACAAGCAAATACACCACAAAGGTTGTACAGGATAGAAAGGTATAAAGAAGTTCAGCTAGGTCAGAGGGGATGGAGGGAGGGTAACCTGGACTGCAGCAGTGTGACCACTCGAACATCCACATTTATGGTAGGTACAAAACTGTACTATGTTCATCGTGTTACACTGCTGCAGTCATCACACTTGGGTTGAATCCCAAAGCTAAGGATGGGTGGCAGAACTAAACAGGATTTGGAGAAGCTAGTAGGCCCTGCAGAACTGCAGTGGCAAAGCCAGCTCTGGTTTTAGAGTATAGAGGTAAGTGATGGTGCTTGGTGAAGGTGTGCGCTGAACTCCAAGTTGCAGCCTCCAAAATATGCTAGGTTGGTACCCCTCTGAGGAAGGCTGTTGATGTTGCTGTAGCCCTGGTGGAATGGGGCCTAATGTTACCAGGTACAGGTTTCCCATGGTGTGTGTAGCAGAAACGGATACAATGTGCTATCCATTTTGAAATGGTCTGTTTTGAGATGGCCTTTCCTTGTGAACCTGCAGCATAGAATACAAAGAGCTGGTCAGATTTTCTGAAAGCCTTAGTTTTATCCAAGTAATAACTTAATTGCCTGTGAATGTCCAAAGAGTGTAGGAGCCTTTCCCCTTTGTTCTGGGGGTTTGGATAAAAGGTGGGCAAATGAATGGTTTGGTTTAGGGCCACCCTGGATACCACCTTTGGCATAAAGGAAGGGTTAGTTTGTAGACAGACTCTGTCTTGATGAAAAATGATGAAAGGCTCCACTGCCATTAGGGCCTGTAGCTCTGAGACTCTTCGTGCTGAAGTTATTGCTAGCAGCAGGGAAGTTTTCCATGATAGAAACTGTAAATCAGCTGTAAAAGCTGGTACAAAGGGCGGTAGTGTAAGTTTTTCCAAAACAAAGCTGAGATCCCAAGTTGGTGTTGGTGCTCTCTCTTATGTTCTTAGCCCCTCTGAGGTACTGTCTTAGTAACGGATGTGAAAATATAGGAGGATCCGTGTTGTATTGAGATGAAATAGCGGAGGCGTGGATCTTAACAGATGAAAAGGAAAGTCCTTTGTGCAACATCTCAGTTAAATATTGTAGAATCTGAGAAATATTTGGGACAAGGGGATTTTGGCCTTTAGTCTGGTTCCAGGCGCAGAATCTTTTCCATTTGTCTGAATAGGCTTTCCTGATGCTCCCCAGGCATAATCCGATGCATCCGTTGTTATAGTTTGCCTGGCTGTGGGTAAGGTAAAAGGCTGTACCTTGTTGAGGTGAAATGCCTGAGCCCACCACAGAAACTCCTGTTGAAGGCAGGGAATGAGTGTATTATTGTTTCTAAGCTGTGGTTGTGTTGAGTCTATACACTTTTCAGGTACCATTGTAATTTCCTCATATGCAGTTTTGCATATGGTATTAGTAGTATGCAAGATGTCATGAATCCCAAGGCCTGCAGAATTTTTCTTGCAGGGAGTTGGGTCTTTGTTGCCATCATTTTGAAGTATTGAGTCAGTTGTCCTTGCTTGTCTGGCATGAGATAAGCCATCTGGGCCATTGTATTTAAGCTGGCACCCATGAATATTATGTCTTGTGAGGGCACTAATTTTGACTTCTTTTCGTTTACTGTGTACCCTAGGCAACTTAACAGGTTTTTGACAAACGCCAGATGTTTTAAAAGAATGTCCTTGCTTTCTGCTTGACTAAGGCAGTCATCCAGGTATGGATATATTTGAATTCCTCTGTCTGCAGTATGCAATTACTGGTGCCAGGCATTTTGTGAAGACCCTGAGCGCAGTAGATAAGCCAAAGGGCAGTGCAGAGAATTGGTAATGGGTTGAACCTGCTATAAATCGGAGGTATCTTCTGCAATTTTGTCTGATAGGGACATGCAGGTATGCCTCCTTGAGGTCCAACGTTACTAGCCAAGCCTTCTTGCCCGGCATGGGAAGAAGTTGCTGTAGTGTTAGCATCTTGAATTTGGGTACTTCCAGATATGTGTTTAGAATTGAGAGGTCCAGAATGGGTCTCCTGGCTTTGCCCTTTCGGGGAACTAGAAAGAGTCTCGAGTAAAATCCTTGTCCTTGCTCCTGTGTAGGAACCTGTTGAATGGCTCTCATGTCCATGAGAGCTATAATTTGTTTTTGAGCCTCTGGCCACTGATTTGGTGGCAGGTTTGGCATTCCTTTTCTCCTTGGTAAAGTGTGAAAGTGGAATCTGTATCCTTGAGATACAATATTTAGGACCCATTTGTCTTTTGTGATGATGTGCTAGTTGTCTGCAAAAAGTGCTAGTTTTTCTCCCAACGGAGCTGTCAAGAGGGATTTGCTTGGCAGTCTGAGGGGTAAGTCATTGTGTTTGTCTTCTGATAGTTTGAGACCTGTCTTCTCCTTTCTGGGTTGTGGCACCCCATTGCCGAGGCTTGTAAGAGCCTTGCGACTGACCTCTGCCCCTTGGGTGTCTGTATTTACCCCTCTGTGGTCTGTCAGAAGCTGGAAAGGACCAGTTTTAGGTAGACCAATTTCTGCTGAAACGAGGGGGTTGAACCTGTAAAAAATCCTTGACCGTCTGCACAGATTTTGCCTTATCCTCCCCATTTTCTTTAAAACCTCTTCTGCTTTTACACCAAATAAAACATCCTGCTGTAAAGGTGCATCCAATAACTTTGCTTTAACATGATCAGGTAAAGTTTGTTCTTTTAACCAAGCATACCTACGTATGACAGACCCTGTCACTGCTACTCTACAAGAAGCTTCCAATGTATCAAATCCACATTGCAAAGTATGTTTTCCCACTTGTTCAGCTGCATGCAACAAATCTTGCATTTCCTTGTAATCAGGCTGCGCTGTATGTGTGATCATTTTTTGTTTTAATTGAGACATCAAATATTGTTGATATTTCAGCATGTGAAACTGGCAATTTAAGGCCCTCATAGCTAGAGTAGCTGAGATATATACTTTCTTTCCCCATCTGCCTAGTGCTCTAGGATCCCTTTCAGAGGGTACAGGATTTTTAGCAATAGAGGCCTTAACCCCTTTGGGACCCTGTGAAATGGTTTCTGGGTCAGCAACAGGGCTTTTATATAGGAATTTGTGTGAGTCTTCATAGGGGGAAGAAGAGTATTACTGTTCCTCAGAAGAATCTGAGGAAATTGAAACCTGGTCAGAGGAAGCTTAGTCCTCCTCCTGTCTAGGCCTTTTATCAGGAGAGGGATGGGAACACCTGATTAGGGTAATTAAGTCTTCAGCCATCTTAAGCATCTGTTTCTTAGGCATGGGGCCTTGTACTGTTGACTGCTGTACAGTCTTCTTTGCTTTTAAAGGTGTTTTCAGCTTTGCATAGGATTTAATAGTGAGTGTAGTCGGTCTGAAGACACCTTCTGCAACTGAAGGCGTTTCAACTGCACCGGAATCTCCTTCAGCCATGGAGTCGGAAGGGCCTAAAGATAAAGGTCGTAGAGGCCTAGCAATCTCTGCTTGGGAATCGGATGCCGCCTGGGGTTCTAAATCAGCGGTCATCAGGGGCTGCGTAGGCGCCTCACTGAAAACCGGAGAACCGGTGAGTGGCCTAGCAGAGGCCTCGGAGTCTGGTTTGGGTCTCGGCTGCCTGTCCTTATCTTTGCGTTTTTTATGCATTCCGGTCGTCGGTTGCTCCGACGGCATGGTATAATTAAATTTCCTACCAAAATAATGTCGGGCGAAATCAAACAGACGTGTAATAGTTTGTTTGTTAAACCTAGCACAAAACCGACAACCTGTGATGTCGTGGTCTGGGTCTAGGCAGGGAATACAATAAGAATGAAAGTCCTCATGAGGTATTTGCTTCCCACAAGAAATGCAATTGTTAACTTTTTCTGACATTGGACTGCGGCAAGAAAAGGTTCCCCAATGGGGCACTTAGCTTTATTGAAGACTTAGGTCTGAAATTCGATTTGAAAATCTCAGGAGTCGGCCGACCGGCACTTGCAAACTGCGCACTGACGTCAGGGAAGAAGCGACAGCAACCAACGCCGGACCAAGACTTTGGAACTCTGGCCAACTGCGGGACTGCCTGATGGCAGGATAACTCAAGTGTGATGACTGCAGCAGTGTAACACGATGAACATCTGGTAAGTGAATAGACTGATTAATGTTTCACTCAGAGACCACCTTAGAAAGAAATGAAGGATTAGTTCTTAACACCACATCTTTATGAAAAATTATGTATGGTGTTTTTGTACAAAGTACCCGAATCTCTGAGACTCTCCTGGCAGAAGTGATGGCCACTAGAAAAAAAGAGAGTTTTCCAGAAACTAATTGGAGATGGCAAGTGGCAGCTAGCTCAAAAGGAGGTAGTATTAAGTATTGCAAAATGAAGGTGAGATCCCACAAAGATAAGGGATCCTTGAACAGAGGTTTGATACGTAAAACTTCTTTGAGAAACACTTTGCATAGGCGATGGGAAATTAAAGGATAGTCATCGTAACCATTGTGAAATCTCCTAAATGAACTCCCAACGGTGGAGGCAGCCACTCCTTGCAAAAGATCAGCTAGAAATTCCAAGACTTTTTCAACTGGAGCCGAGAAAGGGTCTAAATGATTTTTAAAGGCCCAAAGAGAAAATCTTTTCAATTTACTGGAACAAAGTTTCCGGGTGAAAGATCAATGGGAAGCCAGAAGAATTTTTCAGACTGGGGAAGTAATGTTATTGTGCCTGGTGACTAACGGAATTGAAGGAACCAAGCTGTGAGCATGAGGGAGTGAAGATCTGGATGTAGCAGCCCTTGTGGGTGAGAGAGCAGGTCTGGAACTGGGTCCAGAATCCACGGTTGGTGAACCAAGCGAGGCCATTGAAAGGAGAACCAAACATCCTTGGGCCAGAAAGAAGCAATGAGGATCACTTTGGCTCGCAACCTATGAGCTTTCTTCAGGAAGAGGGGAATAAGGGGGAAGGCATAAAGGAGACCAGTGGACCAAAAGAGAAGGAGAGCATCTCTCAGGGACTCTCCCTCTTGAGGGAATAGGGCAAAGTAAGTGCTGCACTTATTGCTCATTGGGGATGCAAACAGGTCGCAACAAGGCTTGCCCCAGTGGCAAAATACTTCCTTTGCCACTGTGGAATTCAGCGCCTACTCGTGAAGCAGAAGAATGTGTCTGCTCAACTTGCCCACTATCACATTGGAGCCTCCCGGTATGTGCGCTGCCACAGGAAAGCGGTTGAAGGATAGTGCCCATTGCCAAACTCTGATAGCTTCCCGGCAGAGGAGCTAGGACTTCGTTCCCTCCAGTTTGTTGATGTACCAGACTACTGACATGTCTGATTGGATCAAAACTGTTATCTGAGGAAGAACAGCTTGAAAGGCTTGCAACACTAGGAGCACTGCTCTCATTTCCAGGACACATGAAGTGCACGTTGGCCACTTAAAGTGACCAAGTGCTTTGGATATTATTTCCCAGAAAATGCCCTCCCACCCCATCTGGGAGGCATCCATGTTCGCTATGGCCTTAGGCTGAAGGGGAACAAAGGGATGGTCCATTAGGATTTCTTCCTACTTCATCCACCAACACAAATCTGTTTTGCAATGTTCCCTTATCAGGAACGGTTGATTCACTGGGTGAGAAAGAATGGACCACTGTGAGGCTAAAAGCCACTTGAAGTATCCACATGTGAAACCTTGCCAGGGGGACCAGGGTGATGGCTGCTGCCATGGATCCTAGGGCCTGAAGAATTAGAAGTGTGGGCACCTTGTTTTTTGGTTGAATGGGCTGAACTTGCGACTTTATCTTCTGGAGCCTGTGAAGGGTAGAGAGGCTATGCATGAAAATTATAGCATTTATTGTGTTTTCTGTCTTTCTGTAAAAAAAACTTGAAAAAAACAAAAAAAAAAAAACAAACAAACAAAAAAAAAATATCCTGGTTTTCCATACTTTCCTAACTAGTGTTCCAGAGACCAGATTTTACTGATCCCTGGGCTTTGCCTTAGTTCCTGTGTTTCTCCATTTTCCTTGTTTGGTCAGGGGGAAGTTTCTTTACTCACCAGTGAGAGTGGGGAGTACTGAGCTGCCTGTTTGTCCTTAGAGGAGTGGTTTAAGGCAGTAACTTGTAGTTTATTGGCCATTTTGGGTCATTTCCTGTCTTTTCCAGCCCCCTGCTATAAAGCGTTTTGGCGGGCTTTTCCAGCTATTGAGAACTCAGCACAGCTCCTCGTGGTGGCCAGCAGTGTTCCTCTAGCAGCAGAGACCAGAAAAGACTACCTTTCCAGATTTTAAGTATTTTCCTTGGCTTTTTCGACCTTTTGTGACTTTCGACTACTGTTTTTGCTTGTTTTATCAAAGTTTGCACTGTTCTTACTGTCTTTATAAGCTAAAACTGTTTACTGCACTTGCTAGTTTAAGTTTTGCCTAAAAGTTAAACTACAGGCTAATACACTCAAGTGTACTAGCTTTTGATAGCAATTAGTCGAAAATTATAGCATTTATTGTGTTTTCTGCCTTTCTGTAAAAAAAACAAAAAAAAATATCCTTGTTTTCCATACTTTCCTAACTAGTGTTCCAGAGACCAGATTTTGCTGATCCCTGGGCTTTGTCTTGGTTCCAGTGTTTCTCCATTTTCCTTGTTTGGTCAGGGGGAAGTTTCTTTACTCACCAGTGAGAGTGGGGAGTACTGAGCTGCCAGTTTGTCCTTAGAGGAGTGGTTTAAGGCAGTAACTTGTAGTTTATTGGCCATTTTGGGTCATTTCCTGTCTTTTCCAGCCCCCTGCTATAAAGCGCGCTTTAGCGCGGAGTTGCCACGGTTGCACACTAGGGCAGCGGCGGTTAACCAGGTTTAAACTATTCGGGCTACCTAAAGTCCATTCTTCAAATTTTCCCTTAAAACTACCTTCCTCGAACTATACTACTGATCTAATCAGCGTATCCTATAACTAAAAAGATCATCTCTACTTGACTCCAAGTAGACTATTCTCTATCTGTAAAACCTAGCACTTGCTCCTACAGTACTTATCACCTTGATACAGCACTCGTGTTATAGATAGTACCCAAAAAGGCAAACCCCATTTCTCGGTCACCCACATCCCCCGGAATCTCTTTTAAAGTTTTTTTTGTCTATTCCTTCTAGCATGTCGAGGGATCAGTTGCTAGTGTCCTCTCCTGCTCAGCTGGTGAACCTGGGAATATTGAGGCAATGTTACAATTGCCTCATGTACACAGACAACCCTCTCCTCCTCCCACTAAACACAAATACATGCGAGAGATGCAACTATACGGCCAAACTGGAGGCTGAGCTCTCTCAACATAGGACTGGCAAGACCAGACAGGAGGAGAAGGTTACCACACACACTATAGACCCAGTCTCACATAGTACCATCACAACCTCAAATCATACACATAAACACACAAAGACATACTCGAGGCTCTGATCAAAAATCTACCAAAACAGCAGAGGCCACCAAAGCAGACACCCAAACAACTACCACCTCAGAACACAACACCTGCAACACATAGACCTCACAGTCAGAGTGTCAAACAGTCACAGCCCTTAAGGCCAAACACAATGCCAGACACACTAGTCATTGGTGACTCCATAGTCAGACACACTGACGTCCCGCTCACGAGACTGAGTAAAGAGAAGGTCACAGTAAGCTGCCTGTCGGGCGCTAGAATCCGCCACATAACGCAAGCACTCAGGTCTCTCAACAGCAGGTACAAGTACGACTCAGTCATTGTCCACGCTGGTGTAAACGACCTGAGACGCACCTCCTTGGACTACATGAAAAGAGACATTGAGGAGCTCTCTGATTATGTAGCCCAGGCAGGTATGACCCTGACCTTGAGCAGTATCCTACCTTCACCAAGAATGATGCCACAATACAGAGATAAGATGATCAGCTTTAACAATTGGCTTAAACTCTGGTGTCATTCAAAGGGGATCAATGTCTGTCTGCCTGGGATGACATGCTGGACAAGCCACGCTGCCATGAGGGACGGCTTGCACCTGTCACCCTGGGATTCGGATTTTGGCAAAGGCTCTTGCCACCCCCATAGTGCCTTTTTAGGCAAGGCTCAAATTCTAAACCTACCACCCTAGAACACAAAAAAGGCAAAAACTAAGGGTAATGCTGCTCAATGCCAGAAGTCTCAATCTCAAAATGCACGCACTCGAGGCCCTTCTCAGTATGGAGAACATCGATGTCTGTGCTGTGACAGAAACCTGGTTCAAGGCTCCTGAGAGCACCCCAGCACTATCAGGTTTTACCTCATATCATGCGTTCCGGCCCCAAAATCCGGACAATACCAAGAAAGGAGGGGGGGTATCCATATTCATCAAGGACACCCACACCTCAAGATTGGTGGCGACGCATGATGCATCGGAGACCACCCAGGTGCAAATAACCATAGGCAAGACTGCTCTGCAAATTGTAGCATGTTACAGGCCACCCTCACAAACTCAGGAACCTCACATGGCTTTCCTGAAAACACTGGAGGGGATAAATGTATCTCCAAACACCATCATACTAGGTGACTTCAATTACCCTAATATAGACTGGGGACACTACTCAAGCCCAAACACCCTAGCCCAAAAGTTCCTGGAATTCATAAACTCAAATGCCATGGAACAACTAGTCACCATCCCCACAAGAGGAGAAAACATACTTGATCTCATCATCACGAACATGGGATCACAATGTTCAACACCGGAAGTATACCCCTTACTGGTGAGATCAGATCACAAACTAATCTCACTGGAGGTCCTCATCCCACCCCCACCTGAAATAAAAAAGACCACAGTAAAGAACTTCTCGAAGCCGACTTCACACTTCTAAAGACTAGTGTGGTCTCCTTTAAGGCCCCGAGCCGCGGAAAACAGTACTCAAGCCGCTGAATCACTTACAAATGCCTTCTACCAGCACCTGCAGGACTGCATGGATAAGGCAATCCCAAGCAAAACAAAGACTCTTTATACCAAAGGCAAGCGTCAGTCTGGTGGACCCCAGCCATAAACAAACTCTACAACAAAAGGAGGAAGCTACTACAAGATAGAGCAAAATCCTTAAAAGGTAAGACACCTTTGATCACTATAAGCAAAAACTAAGAGCTCTCATAAAATCATCCAAAGCAAATTTTGAGAGAAAAATAGCTAAAGACTCAAAAGACAATCATAAGGCCTTCTTTAGCTATGTTAGAAACCTGGGAGGAAACTCCCAGATATGCTCAGAATTAGTTCAAAATGATGTGAAGATTACTGATCCTACAGACATTGCCAACATACTGGCTGACAGGTTCAGTGCTAACTTCTCCCCCCCCCAAAAGGAGAGATATCTATACCAAACGATTGCAGCCCCCCAAACATCTCTAACGCCCAAGTGAGAACTGCTCTCTCCAAGGCAAAAAACACAGCATCCATGGGACCTGATGGTGTCCCCGGCTGTGTGCTCCACGAACTCAACGAGGAATTAAACCCACAGTTAGGACAGCTGTTTAATCGTAGTCTCACCTCTGGATACGTACCCAGGGAGTGGCACACAGCGACTGTGGTCCCACTTCACAAAGGCGGTGCCTCCACCGACCCTGGAAATTACCGGCCCATTAGCTTGACAAGCCTTATCTGCAAAGCCATGGAGAGGATCATAATGGATCTCATAAATAAAGACATAAGGAATTTGCAGACTTTGGATCCAACCCAGTTTGGCTTTGTCAAAGGCAGATCATGCCTTTTAAACTTGGTTGACTTTTTCGAAACAGTCACCAAGGCCATTGATGAGGAAAGGCAGTCCATACAGCCTACCTCGATCTGGCGAAGGCCTTCGATACAATACCCCACTCGGGTATCATTGAAAAACTCATCAGCTTAAATGTTAACCCATACATCACAAGATGGGTTGCAAACTGGCTGAGTGACAGAACCCACAGGGTCAGAGTTGCTGGCGCCATGTCAGACTCAAAGCCTGTCACAAGTGGTGTCCCACAGGGCTCAGTCCTGGGCCCACTCTTGTTTGGCATCTACTTTTCCAGTACAAGCAAACACAGGAGGGTTATGGCTGACAAAGTTTGCAGACGACTGCAAACTGGGTGCCGTAGTCGAAAACACATCTGACACAGATATCCTTCAGAAGGGTCTCACAGAAACGGATAACTGGTGCCAGAGCCATGGCCTAAAGTTAAATGCCAAAAAATGCATAGTCATACCCTTCGGGAAAAACAAGGTTACCCCTAGCTACCATATAGGTGGCAATCCACTGAGCACAGAAGAAGTTATCAGGGACCTGGGGACCCAGGTTGACAGTAACCTGTCATTCGACACCCATGTTGCTAAAGTAGTTAGGAAGACCTTCTACATTGCCCACCTTATCATGAAGGGATTCACATCTAGATCAAGGGAGGTCAGTCTCTCCCTATACTCATCACTCATCAGACCAATGATCGAGTACAATGCCCCATTCGGAATGTATCTGACCCGACACTTGCAGCAGCTGGAGAGGCCACAAAAGTTCCTCACCAAAAGGATAAAGGGTCTCAAAAATCTGACCTATGCTGCCCGACTGAAAGAACTCCAGCTCTATTCAGTCGCCACGCTGCTCAGAGGTGACCTGTGCCCGACATACAAGGCCATGTCAAACCCAGATTTGATGAATATGCTTCACCTCAAAAATCTAGATCCATCAGAGCCACAAGGCGGAGACTTAAACCTTGACACGGCTATTAATAGGGCGTGCTGGAGGGATAGATTCATCACCCAAAGACTCCTATGCTGTGGAACAAAATCCCGGTATATGTGAGGCAGAGCACCTCGCTGGCCTTGTTCAAGAGAAATCTTGACCAATGGATGGGAGATAGCAGATATACCCCAGGGATTACCTCAGTGTCACTGCTCGACAGAGGCACAGCAAAATAATGGGCATAGTTCCTCAAACTAAAGGGGTGGCGTAAGCCACAAAACTATGGGCTAGGCTTGTAAATGCCCTCGGGCAGATAGCCTAGTATGAACCTATGAAACCATGTTGAGTCGGGCTCCAATGTACTCTATGTCTTCAGTGGGGAATAACGGATTATTCGTAGTTGATTGGAATGACCAGAGTACTTAACAGGCGTGTGATGAAGTCTATGGACTGAATCTGTAGATGCCTGTTCAAGGCAGTGAGGAGCCAGTCATCTAGATAAGGAAACACCCAGAATCTGCATAACCTCACGTAAGCTGTGACAGCCACCATACATTTGGTGAACACCCTGGGGGCTGTAGTGAGATCAATGGGCAGCGCTCTGAACTGGTAATGACTGGCCCCAGCCCAAAGCGGGAGAAACATTCTCGAGCACTTGTCCATTTTTATGTGGTAATACGCATCTTGTAGGTCTATAGAGTACATCCAATCATTTTCCTCTAGAAAGGGAAGAATAGACTGAACCATGACCATCCGGAATTTTGTCTGCTGAACAAAGTTGTTCAGAAGGCTGAGGTCCAATACTGGCCTCCAGTCCCTCATCTTTTTTTGGCACTAAAAAGAAACTGGAGTAAAAAACAGATCCTATCTGGTCTGGTGGGACTTCTTGAATGACTCTTTTGCAGCAGCTTTTGGATTTCTTTGGCTGCTTGATCCCTCTGATGGGGTGCAACATTGGCAATTTTTATAGAAAATGTGTAAAAGGGATGAAGTGGATGCGTTGTGATTTTCTGCACTCAAGTGTCGGAGGTTATTTGTCGCCAGGCCAATTTGTACAGTGAAATTCTTCCCCCGACTGCTTCCAGAGGCAAGCAATTGGGTCTCCCTTCAGGAGTACTGTCAGGGCTGTCTAGAGGAGTCGTCTCTGGACCCCTAGTTTTACGGGCAGCTCTACCTCAGGGTTAGCGTCTTCCATTTGAGGCCCCCCTCTGCCCCAAGGGGAGCTACCGCCATGTGTGCCCTAGAAAGGCCCTTGGGACTTTTTGAACCACATTTTCACACTGCTCAGATTCCTGGAAAAGGATCGTTGAGGAGCAGAAAAATGAATGCCTACAGCAGACAGGGTCTTACCATCCTTTTCACACCTGGTTAATGTGTCCTTTGCTTTGAGTCCGAACAAGGATGATGCGTCAAATGGAGCATTGACAAAGGAAGACTTGAAGGGCTCCGTGAAATCACAAGCGCATCCATGCGTGATGCCTAATGGCAATGCCAGAACCCACTGCCTTGGTCGTATCTTCGGCTGCACGTGGGATGAGCCACATGGATGAGTTCACTACAGACTCCAGAGTGGCTAGCTGCAAGGCAACTTTATCTTGTACCTCGCTAGAGACGGCCGCAGCCAGAGATTCTGATAATTTCTTGGTCAGGTCTCTTTGGAGTCTAGTAAAGTAAGTGTGCCAGAAAG
Source organism: Protopterus annectens (assembly GCF_019279795.1). Taxonomy (NCBI): domain Eukaryota; kingdom Metazoa; phylum Chordata; order Ceratodontiformes; family Protopteridae; genus Protopterus; species Protopterus annectens. The sequence continues at coordinate 153,535,913 of NC_056744.1, read as the reverse complement.
TTTAAAGACTTAAGGGCAAAGGTTGATGAAGCACAGACCCGGTTTCCAAACCAGTCCACCATCCTAGACTCCCTGTTAGGTAGATGTACAGAAGGACTCTCACCGGCAAGTTCCTTTTTGGTGGCAGCCACCACTACCATGGTATCTATTGTCAAACATCTGGCCCAATACTGGTGGCCCTCCAGTGATTAGAGTACCTTGTCAGGTCTCCAGGGAATAGGCTCTACTGCATCAGCAGCCTTCCAAACCCGCTGAATGACTAGCTTGATGAGATAGTCAGTGGGTGGGGACACCCAGGAAGTACACAGTCAGCCAACAAAGTCTTGCAAGTACATGGTTTCCTCAGAGGATGGGTCTTGGGACTTCCATTTACCCCTGTTTGAGAATTTCTAGCATGTCTCCAAAGGAGATCTTCAGGGGGTGACCGGGGGAACCCTTCCCTTCATCGAAATCTGTGCCCTTGGTGACAGATTCTTCAGGGGAATTGAGGTGCTTCCTCTTGCATGCTTTCTTACCGGGCGTTTCCTCAGTGGGGATCTCTCCAGAGCACTCAGAAGAAGATGTGCTCAGTTCCTGGGCAACTTGAAACTCCGGTGCTTGCTGTCCTGTCGAAGGGATTGGTGACAACTCTGGCCGGAGAAAATGGAAATGTAACCATCCTAAGCAGGATGAACCAGCTGGGATGAACCAGCTGGGAGCCTGAAGCGGTCAAGGCCCTCTCCATGACCTGGAAGATGGTGCCCCCCAAAGAGGAGTGGGAGCCTGGAACAGAGAAAGACCACCTCGGAACAGGGGTCACAATCCACTCAGAGCCCCCTCCCCAGAACCGGGGAAGGACCCACAACTCTAGAAGTTCCAGGAGCCAAGATTAGCACCATACAAAAAGTAGGCACCGGACCGAGACCCATGGAACGGACTGAGAGGTCACAGCCCAAAGAATCTGTTGGCTCTGCAGTAGGAACCGAAGTCAGGGCAACTTCCAGTACCGAGATGGAAATACCCAACGGCATCAAAATAGCTGGTACCGGGGAAATCAAAGTGCTGAGCTCCAAAACTCTGGTGGAAGTCAGAGGAGGAGAAACAGCAGTAGCCCGGGAAGAGGAGGTCCCAAGTCCAGGTGAGGGAGGGACCTGAGAAAGGACAGGAAGGAATGCCTCTGGCCACCAAAGGTTTCTCCACCAACCTCACATCCAACTCAGAGACACTCCTAGAGGACCGAACTGAGAAGACCGAAGGAGGCACTGGATGTTCTAGAAAGGGCTTAGGCAGCTGGTCCAGGAAAGTGTCTATTGAGGAAGAATACCCTGTCCTGGGCGGGTCCTAGTCTAATTTTGGTACAGAGGGGAATAACAGAGGCTGCTGAGGTGCCGAGGGGGCCAAAACATGATGCTGCACTGAAGGCGAGCTGGGCACAGAGCCAGAAACTAAAGAAGCTGAAGCCTACCCCGGTGTTGAGGGCACCGTGGAAGTGAACAGTGCCGAGGGTACATCAACTTCAAGTTTTGGAACCTTAGCAGTTGATTCTGAGGTAGTTGGGAACCACAGCCTTATGCTTGTGGGCCTTCGGCAATGAAGGGGATGCCAGTACCAAGAGACTTCTCTTTTTGGCATATCCTTGGAAGCAAAGTTGACCTTGGACAAGGCTTCACTAAATGGAGATATGAGTAAACCCTTCACAAAGAGCTTGTTCCAACGTTCAACTAAAGTCCTCTGTCTGAAGCCCTTACATAAGTCACAGTCAATTTCTAAATGGAGGGCTCCTAAACAATAAACAGGAAAGATGCCCATCGGAACTGGGCATCTTTCTTACACAGTCCTGGTTTTGTTTGAATCCAGATTTTCCGCAATGAAAAGCCAGAGATACTACCACAAGAACACTCCAACACATATCAGTAATGGTATTAAAAAAAAAAAAAAGGTTACTGGAAAGGTTGAGAGATGTAGGTAAAGGCAAGAAATCTACCAACAATGGTAAACAAGACTACTATGGTGATATGCAGAGGAAAGGGATACCAATGATGGTATTGGAGAAAAAACCCTACGGGTTAAGGAGGAGAGAGGAACTAAGAATAACGTACAGGGTAAAGATACTCACACAACACACACAGAGAAATCACAAAGAATATATATATATGCGAGTATAAGACTATAAGAATATAAAAATATTAGACACTTAGCTGAGAGCAATGGCTGAAGAGTCTTGCTGACAGAGCGACAAACGAGATCTGAGGTAATACAGAGAGGGGCATTGTGGGTAGAGACTTGGCTCAAAAGTTTTTTGGCTGGCACAAACTGCATAAAGGCCGAGCCGGTTCAGAAGATCAGAACCATGTCCCCAACTGTCAAGAATTAATGAAGACTGACAACATCAGGTAGAATCATACACTTCAACCTCAGAGCAAGAAATCTGAACAAAGCCCTAAATAAAAGTGAGACAAACGCCCAAAAATAAGGACAATTTTTAAATATTGCTCTTACAAACTTAGAAAGTTGATGCAATAACAGGTTTTGTATTAGCATGCATTTTCTGAATGGTATGAAGTCAAACTCAAATGTTTTTCATTATTTTTTTTACTTCAATCTTTAATGATTTGCCACTAATTTGCCAGAAAACCACGTTATGAAAAACAGACCAAAAATATGGGCAACAATCTGTCCAGTTGAGAAGCATGAATAGAATTTTAAGGCAGAAGTGTGGTTTTGGTGGTAGAGGTACATGACAGAAGCCATGAAGTGGTCATGGTTGCCTCCCTTCAGCCATGTGACCTTGAGTCTCAAAGATTCCCTTTGGGTGTCCAAGACATTTTATTATAGGTTGCTTTTTCACCCCATACCCACTTACCCTTTCCTTGGCATCTGTAAAAGTGACAACTTTTAGAGGGATAAAGGTTTCTCAAATTTGGAAAAAGGTAGGTGAAACTGACTAACCCAATGAATGGTTTTCTCATTTCCCTCCAGTTTCCTAAATATTTCTTAGGTGATGTTGAAAGAGCAGACCCTTGTTTAATAAGGCAATTAATGATCTGTGCTTTTACATCCCCTGGAAAAGGCTATACACTCGAGACACGCATATCTACTAATGCTGAATTTGTGGCAGCTGCCCTGGATGACATACCAGCAGTTACGCTTTTAAAATGCATCTACCCACCTATGAATCCAACTGTCCTGTTAAATAATTTCTGCCTTAAAAACTGACAGCTAACCTCTCAGTCTGTCATTAACTGCTTCAAGACAACAGCCTGATATTTGATCATACAAGTCTGGAAATTAACATCTCGGAAAATCGTGATGTCTGCTATGTACCTTTACTTCTCAATGAGACACGTCTTGGACCACTTTGGTGAAAGAATGTCAGAGACTGGAACTAATTTAGACATTTTTTCAGGATTAAGGAACACCACAGGTGGAGCTGTATCAGAATTCTTTGAGAAGAAAAATATTCTGGCACCATGTAATTAACAGTGGTATGGTTTCCTGGAAGGCAAGAGTGAGTGCTTAGTTCCAACAAGGCGGTAATAAATGCATCTTTCAATTCAACAAAACTGGAGGAGGAACACTAGTTAGTAGCATCCAGGCCCAGGAGCTTAATATATTTTTTGGGTGTCTTGACAGCTCACTAGCCTACAATTAAGTGAACTTTTAGCTTACACAAAGTATTCCCAAAATCATATGTGCCCCCCCCTGCCACATGAGAACCAGGGGACATGGTGCTTTCAAAATAAAACTCCAAAACAGGAAGGCATCTGTGACACCCTAATTTATAAGGATGAAAACAGGACCTTACTCTGCAGGTGTCTATTAGAGGAGCTCTCAATTGTTGCATTCTTTGTAGTGTGCCATCAACTCTTCCCTCCTTTCGATATAAAGTACCTGTGATAAATCACAAGCAACTTCAGTAGTTTAATCATGCACTTTGTCATGACAGCAAAGGCATGCAGGTCTTAATTTTGACTAAGCTGATAGCTATGTGAATACCTGCAATGCACCATACTCCTGCAAATGCAGGAATTATCACCATAAAAGGATCAATATCAGAACTGTGTACAAGGCAAAACCCTTGCAGGCTCTAAGAATAACATGATTACGTAGCTAGGTTTAGGACAAGCCTTGCATAAGATGCACTTGCAGAAATATCAAAATAAAACTGTGTGTGTTGGGGGGATCCAAATGGTGGAGATCAAACTGCCAATCCTGTACTTAAGGAACATCAATGTAAGATCTTGTAATGTAGTACAACCTGATACCTTCCTAACCATATGCATTAAAAATCAGTAATGTCAAAGACAAATGCCAGATTTACTAGTGAAACCAGAAGAATGAAAAGCATCAATTCTCCCTAGAGACACTGCTAAATCCAGCATTAGAATAAAGTCAGAACTGAGGGAAAGGCAGACATGTCCTATACCCCACTAATCATTTTTAAAGCTCTATGAATGAGAATGGAAGCAGATCTGGTTGACCGTTTTAAATTTCTTTAGCAATTTCCCTGTCTTAAAGTCAGATCACCAAAATATAAACAGTGAAAGTTAACAGCTCAGGTAGTGAAAATTATCACAGTATTACATTAATAATACTTAAGTAAGCACGAAGAATTGTTGCTGTTCAATATATACAACTGTTTAACTTACATCCATCTCTCCCTGGTCTATGACATAAAAGTTGTCTCCTTCATCACCTAAGAAAAAAAACAAATAACTCAGTCAGAACCACATAAACAGCTATCTCTAAAAGCAAGATCAGACCACTTAAAATAAGCACACTGTGAAAAATATACATTATTATTACCCACATACTTAAAGACATGCTTAATAATTATTACATTTTCTGAAGTTATAAACTGCATCTCTGGCTATTCCACATAGACTTTGCTGGCAAGGTACCAAAACAACAGTTTCATCAGAAAACGTCTACTGAAATACATCCTGGTGCATTCTACATTAATGAACAGGCAAGCATTAAAATTGAGAGACCAGAAATTGGCTATTAAAGATGACTACATGCCATACGGGATGCTCACACATGCGGCTATCAGATGATGTTACCAAGGACGGATTACAGTAGGCATAACAAGAACAGTAACCAAGAGAAAAAAGTTAAATGCTTCTGCATGCAATACCAGTGAATGTCTTATCAGCAGTATGGAGAAGCAATCCAGGCATTCAATTTTGTGAATAACAGACAAAGTGGATCAAGCTAAAAAAAAGTTTATAAATTAACCAAACACAACAGATTATAAGAAAAGAACAAGCGGACTATCTTTTAACCAATGCACAGTCAGTCTATGGGGCACAAGTAAACAGTTGCTGGTATATTTAGTAGTAAAACCTGGGCAAGGATGTTGAATCTGAAATAAACCTGCACACATCACAATTCAGTAAAAAGAAGGAAAGCACGCACTAAGTGCACTATAACCTCATGAAGAGACTAACAAATGACACAGAGAATGCATCAGAACATGGACTTGTTTAAATTCCATGCTGATGACCATATGATACTGTGACTGGTCAAGAGAATAGACAAGAAAAGAAGAAAAGATGACTGAAGCACATAAGCCTACTCAAGTATGCAACAAGGAATGATAGAATTGGTGCTGCAACACGGAATACACTTGAACACCCCTACAACTATGTTAAGTTCACACAACTACATTACGTACTACATTCCTTAAACAACTCAAAAGGACTCTTGGGAAGACTCCCAGGGCTTACAAACCATTGGGAGGGGGTCCCTCTTGATATGACATGATTATCAAAGTCTCTGTAGAAGGGGTGCAGCAATCCCTACTCTTGTCTGAATATAATGTCCACACTCTAATGTTTGGAAAAAATGTGGACAGATGACAAGGCATATGATTTATTAATCAGGTGACTACTTCCAATGATGGTTTGGCTACAGACTCCCACCCCAGGAAAGCATTGGAGGCAGCAGTGGCTCTAGTGGAACAATACATATGCAGTAGGCCAAACATCAGGATAAGCTTGGTTTTCAGACTGAACTCCCCTTCCTGCATTTACCAAATGAAAGTGATCCATTTTCTAAACTTGTTTGTTCCACCTATGTAAAATCTCTGTTGCCCATGTACATACAAAGAATGCATGATTCTTCCCCTTTTGTTCTGGGGCAAGGCTGGTACACAAAGTTTCTTGAGAAAGAGGAGGAAATAACTGGGGGTCTGCAACTCGCATTCTTTTTGCAGACGTAACTAAGTTTATTCCCTCTTTCAACCAACGCATAGGGGTTGAAAGAATGGAAAACAATGCAGTCCTCCTGTAAATGTAGAGGCCATAAGTAATACATGCACAAGTCATGAGAATCACTGAGCAGGATTTTACGCCTGCATTTGCAGCACTTTTAAAGCCAGCAGGCTTATCGTGTTTGTTCGACATGACAAGAAGGCAGGCACTTGAAAGGCAGAATAAAGTTGGAAGATTTTTTTTTTTTTTTTTAAAGAT
>NC_056744.1:153494461-153521961 GCF_019279795.1 Protopterus annectens | reverse complement strand
GATCTTACTCTTTTCCCCATGGCATGAAAATATCTACAATTTAAATCTTTTTTGTTTAATAATTCTTTCAAATTACAATATCTTCCATAGGAAAAAGTTATGTGTTTTGGAAACAAACATCCAATGGAAATATCATGAATCACTATTTCCCAAGCTTGCCTCACTATGTCCTCCAAAACAGGCGAAAAGATAGAATGTCTGGTAACAAAAAATAATCTTTCTCCCATCCTTTCATGCTGCTCAATATTTCCAATTTCTCTGCAATATGAATGACATTCATTTCTAACTCTTGTTTCACCAGTATTCATAACTTGATTTCTAGTTCTTAACAATATGTGTTCACTGTAACTTCTATTCCGTAACCTTGTGAATGTCTCTTCTAAATTCTTTTCCTTTAAATTTGATTCAGAAGTATTTGTTACAAATCTCTTAAATTCACGTTTCTGCGTGCGCTAGTACCTATAAATGCATGTGCGTTGGTGCGTGCATTTATACCTATACACACCCGTGCGTGCATTTGTACCTATACACATATGCATGTGTGTATATACTTGTACCTATACACACGTGCGTGTGAAGCTACATATTTGTATCTCTACACGTGGGTGTGAGGCTACATATTTGTATCGTGTGTATATACTTGTACCTATACAGACGCACGCGTGAGGCTACATATTTGTATCGTGTATATATACTTGTACCTATACAGATGCGGGTCTATATGACTTGGTCAACAGTTCATATGATCGACTGTGTATTTGGTCGACAGTTCATTTGATCAACAAGCATTTTAGGTGGGGGGCTGTGCCCCCCACACCCCCCCTAACTATATATATCAACTCCAAGGTCACACAACATTGGGGAAGGGGGGCAAATGCTTGTCTATCAAATGAACTGTCAACCAAATAAACAGTCGATCATATGAACTGTCGACCAAGTCATATAGACCCACAGACGCACGTGTGAGACTACACATTTCTATCTCCACGCGCACATTTCTATCTCTCAAGACATTTCTATCTCCACAAGACATTTCTATCTCAGCAAGACATTTCTATCTCTCGCAAGACATTTTCTATCTCATACACAGCACATTTCTATCTCCACACGAGTTGTGCGCACATTTCTATCTCCACACGAGTTGTGCGCACATTTCTATCTCCACACGAGTTGTGCACACATTTCTATCTCCACATGAGTTGTGCGCACGTTTCTATCTCCACACGAGTGTGCGCACGTTTCTATCTCCACACGAGTGTGCGCACATTTATATCTACACACGTGCGTGTGTACATTTATATCTACACATACGTGTGTGCATACATTTATATCTACAAACACGTGTGTACGTTTATTTATATGTATACACGTGTGCATGGATTCACTTCTTAATTCCGAAATACCAAAATCCCAATGTTCAGAATATCAAAATCAACCTTGAGATCTTAGAATCTCGAAATTACGACCTCCTCAAAAGCAGTCAACACATCACAAAAAGTACAGTTGTGTACACTTACCATAAATGTAGACATTGGAGTGTATTCACTGTTGCAATCATTACATTTGCTTAATTTCCTGGCAGGTTGCCCTCAGTCGGCCTGATTAACAAAGTCTTGGGTCCTGCGTCAGCTGCTGTCCCTTCTTCCATGACGTCAGGGGTATAAAACATGCAGCCGACGCCATTATATCAGTTTTTCTTGCCCCAGTTGTCAGGTGCCCCCCAAATGGGGAGAAAATAAAATTAAAAAACACAAAAATATACCTCTAACTAAAAGCAAATACACCAAGAAGGCTTTTAAGCATAGTAAAGGAAAGTAGAGGTATAGTAAGAGAAAAACAGGGGGCTGGAGGGAGGGTAACCAGGACTGCAACAGTGAATACACTCAAACATCTACATTTATGGTAAGTGTACACAACTGTACTATGTTTCTTCGTGTTTCACTGTTGCAGTCATTACATTTGGGTAGATTCCCAAAGCTATGGTTGGGAGGATGGATTTATACAGCATTAGGACCAGCTATAAGGCCCTGCAAGACAGCAGTGGCAAAGCCAGCTCTGGATTTAGAGAAAATTGGTAGATGATCATGCTTGGTGAAAGTATGTACTGAACTCCAGGTAGCAGCTTCTAGAATATCCCTGGTAGGAACACCTCTGAAAAAAGCTGCAGAAGTAGATGCAGCCCTGGTGGAATGGGATCTGATCCCCTAGGGGATAGGTTTTCCATGGTGCTTATAGCAGAAATTAATGCAAGGGCTTATCCATTTAGAAATGGTTTTCAAATAGCCTTCCCCTCTGCCTCAGCAGCAAATGCCACTAGTAATTGTTCCGATTTTCTTCAAAATTTAGTTCTGTCCAAGTAGAATCTTAAGTTGTTTGTGTACGTCCAAGGAATGCAGAATCCGTTCCCCTTTGTTCTGTGGATTGGGATAGAAGGTTGGCAAATGAATGGACTGGTTAAGAGTCTCACTGAAAACCACCTTAGGCATGAAGGATGGATTGGTCCTCAGAAATACCCTGTCCGCATGAAAGATGATGAAAGGCTCCTCCTCCATAAGGGCCTGCAATTCAGATATCCTTGCAGCTGAAGTGATTGCTAAATGGAAGGCTGTTTTCCAAGAAAGAAATTTTAAGTCTGCAGTAGCAGCTGGCTTGAAAGGAGGTAAAGTGAGCTTTTCCACAACAAAGTTAAGGTCCCAGGCAGGGGTAGGAGCTCTCCTGGGTGGTGGTCTCAAGTTCTTTGCCCCTCTGAGATGCTGCTTGAGCAGGGGATGAGAAAAGAGGGGTGGTTCTGTGTTATAGTGAGCTGAAATAGCTGAAGTGTGGATTTTAATAGAGGAAAAAGACAGGCCCTTGTGAAGCATCTCAGTTAAATATTGTAAAATCTGAGGTAAATTGGGCACTGCTGTGCTCATCCCTAAAGATTGGTTCCAGGCACAGAATCTTTTCCATTTGTCAGCATAAGATTTTCTAGTACTACGTCTTCTCGTCTCCATGACGACATCCATCAAAGGTTTGCTGAGGGATGCTAAGGGAGAATTTAAGTGATTAGCCAATCTGCAAGGTTCAATGTTGGGAGCAGAGGGTGCAGAATTTGGTTCTCCCGCTGAGACAGCAAGAAAGGTGTCTGAGGCAGGTGCCATGGAGATATTTGTGACACACTGCGCAGGAGTGGGTACCAGTGTTGACGTGGCCAGTCTGGAGCAATCAAAATCATTTTTGGTTTGTCCTGTTTGACTTTTAGCAGAACTTTGCAGAGCAGAGGCAGAGGGGGACAGTAGAAGCCTTAATGCCCTTAGGCCCTTGAGAAATGATTTCTGGTTCCGCAACTGGATTTTTGAAAAAGGAACTTGTGGGGCTCAGGAACCCTGTAGTATCTGTCAGGTTTACTAGGAGCCAGAGGCAGGGAATCAGGGGCCATAATGGATTCCGAAAACACATCAACAATGTCTAGTACAGGAGGTATAGCCAAAAGCCTACATTGAGGTAGAAGGAAATACCAAAGCCTCTTTTTAGATTCAGAAAATTCCTGACTTTCACAGTGGAAATGCTCCCTTAAGGTATGTACAGTTTCTCCAAAGGAAAAGTCTTCAGGGGGGAAGCAGAGGGAATGGAATCCTCTGCATCAGAATCCACATAAGTAGGTATGGACAAATCCAGGTCATTGGAAGAATTAGAAGAAAAGTACAGTTTTGTACCTACCATAAATGTAGATGTCCGATAGGTATGCATCTGCAGTCATCACATATGGGTTGTCCTGCCTCAGGCAGCCCTTCGGTCAGCCGGATTCCAAAGTCTGGGTCCGGCGTTGGCTGATGTCGCCCTTTCCCCGATGTCAGAGCGCCTGGGGTATAAAAGCGCCAGCCGACGCCATCTTCCTCAGTGTTTCTTGCCCCAGATGCCAGGTGCCCTCAAAGGAAGGCTAAATTTGGAGAAATGCAATAAATTCCAAACATGCACAGAAATATACAAATACACCATAATAGATAACCCCAGCTAGCTATGAGAGGGAAAAGTACCCAATAATTACCAAAGAGGGGAAGGAGGGAGGGTAAACCTGACTGCAGATGCATACCTATCGGACATCTACATTTATGGTAGGTACAAAACTGTACTATGTCCTTCAAGGATGCATCTGCAGTCATCACATATGGGTAGAATACCATAGCCAAACTGGGGGTGGGGGATCTATGTAAAGGATGGTGTAGCTAAAATGCCCTGCAGGACTGCCATAGCAAAGCCTGCTCTGGATCTGGAGTATAAAGGTAAATTGTAATGCTTGGAAAATGTATGCACGGAGCTCCATGTAGCAGCTTCTAAAATGTCCTTGGTAGCCACCCCTCTTAAGAAGGCTGTGGAGGTGGCTGTGGCTCTCGTGGAATGAGGTCTAATGTTAGCTGGCACAGTTTTTCCATGAAAGGAATAACAAAAACAAATGCAATTCCCTATCCATTTTGAATTGTCTGTTTGGAAATTGCTTTTCCTTGTGCACTAGCAGCATATGCTACCAACAGCTGGTCAGTTTTTCTGTAGCTTTTAGTTCTGTCCAAGTAGTAGCGCAACTGTCTGTGTATGTCCAGGGTGTGCAGAAGTTTCTCCCCTTTGTTTTGTGGATTTGGAAAGAAGGTAGGCAGGTGAATAGCTTGGTTTAATGAGACCCAGGATACTACCTTTGGCATAAATGAAGAATTGGTTCTCAATGAGACTCTGTCCTGATGAAAAATAAGAAATGGCTGTACTGCCATGAGGGCCTGTAACTCAGATACTCTTCTTGCTGAGGTTATAGCCAAAAGGAAGGCGGTCTTCCAAGACAGGAACTGTAGTTCTGCAGATGCTGCTGGTTCAAAGGGAGGCAGAGTTAGTTTTTCCAACACGAAGTTAAGGTCCCAAGTAGGCACTGGAGGTTTCCTTGGAGGATTGATGTTTTTAGTTCCTCTTGGAAACTGCCTTAGGAGAGGATGAGAAAAGACAGGTGGATCAGTATTGTACTCTGCTGAAATTGCTGAAGCATGAATTTTAATGGAAGAGTAAGACAGGCCATTGTGGAGCATTTCTGCCAATTATTCCAGGATATGTGCCATGTTCATCACTGTCGCATCTAGGCCCTTTGTGGTGCTCCAAGTGTGAAATCTTTTCCATTTTGCTGAATATGCCTTTCTTGTGGAAGGTCGAAGCCTATAATGATATCCTTCACTCTCTTGGATAGCTTATCCTGAGGAGGAGTCAAGGTATTTTCCAGGCTGTTAGTTGCAAGGTTTTCAGGTTGGAATGCAGAGTTTTGTAATTGTGCTGTGTCAGGAGAAGTGGCCATTGAGGAAGAGGCCATGGTTTTGTGCGTGACATGCTGTTTAACAGTGGGTACCAGTGCTGTCTTGGCCAGTCCGGAGCTATCAGAATTACTTTTGGCTGCTCTGTCCTGATCTTCAGTAAGACCTTGGTCATTAATGGAAGAGGTGGAAATGCATACACTGTTAGAGTTCTCCAGCTGAGAGAGCGTCCACTTTCCATGCTTGTGGGTGGTATGTCCTTGTGCAGAATTTCTTCAGCTGATGATTGTGGGGGGAAGCAAAAAGATCTATGTCCGGCCTTCCCCATGATTGTTTTATCTGTAGAAAGATGTCTGGGTGCAGCATCCATTCGTGTGCATCCATGATATTTCTGCTTAAGCTGTCCGCCAGTATATTGTCTTTTCCTGGCACAAACTGGGATTGCAGCTCTATATTGAGTTTCAAGGAAAGTTCCCATAGATTCATTGCCAGTCTGCAAAGAGGGTAGGAATGGGTGCCTCCTTGCTTGTTTATGTACCACATAACTGTGGTGTTGTCTGTCCTTATTAGCAGGTGGCCTTGATGCAGAAAGAGTTTGAAGGCCTCGATTGCATGTATCACTGCCAGCATTTCCTTTTGGTTTATGTGCATGCGTAGCTCCTTTTGTGACCATAGTCCTTGAATACATCTGCCCTCCATGTGAGCTCCCCAACCGTGGTCTGAAGCGTCCGTAGTAATGGTTTGGCTGGCTATTGGCTTGCTGAAGGGCAGACCCCTGTTTGACTGGCTTGCTTGACCAACCACAGAAATTCCTTTTGGAGGGATGGAATGAGTGGGATCAAAGTTTCTAAGCTGTGACTGTGCTGAGTCCATAAACTCCTTAGGTACCATTGTAGTTTCCTCATATGCAGCCTTGCTTGTGGAATCAGAAGAATGCAAGATGCCATGTAACCCAGGGCCTGCAGGATTTTCCTTGCAGTCAGCTGAGTTTGTCTTGTCAGATTCTTGAAGTAATCCAGTAGTTGTCTTTGTTTTTCTTCTGTGAGAAAAGCCATTTGGGTGGTTGTGTCTAGATCCGCACCCAGAAAAGTTATTCTTTGGGATGGAACAAGTCTTGATTTGTGAATGTTGACTGTATATCCCAAGGCCTGCAGTAAGTGGATGGCATAATTCAAGTCCTTTACCAAAGTTTGTTGGCTGTCCGCTCGTATAAGGCAGTCGTCCAGATATGGGTATATTTGAATCCCCTGAAGTCTGCAGTGTGCAATTACTGATGCCAGGCATTTCGTGAATACTCTGGGCGCAGTAGATAAGCCAAAGGGCAATGCTGAGAATTGATAATGCTCTGAACCTGCAAGAAATCTGAGGTGTCTTCTGCAACTTTGTCTGATAGGGACATGCAGGTATGCCTCCTTGAGGTCTAGAGTCACCAGCCAAGACCCCTTGCCCAGCATGGGAAGGAGTTGCTGTAGAGTCAGCATTTTGAATTTTGGCACAATGAGATAAGTATTCAGTGCGGACAAGTCGAGAATAGGCCTCCATTGATTTTCTTTTCTTGGAACAAGGAATAGTCTGGAATAAAATCCTTGGCCTTGTTCTGAAAGAGGAACCTTTTCTATAGCTTTCATTTGCATTAAGCTGGAGATTTGTTTCAAAGCCTCTGCCCTTTGATTTGGTGCAGGTCTGGCATGCCTTTTCTTTTTGGCAATGTGTGAAAATGGAACCTGTATCCTTTGTCTGTTATTTGCAGTGTCCATTTGTCTCTTGTAATACTGTGCCAATTTTCTGAGAATAAAGAAAGCTTTCCGCCCAAAGGTGCTTCTAATTGAGCCCTGGTTGGCGGAGTCAAAACAAAGTCATTGAGTCTGTCCTTGTGCAGCAGTTGTAGGTCCTGCACTACCTCTCTGGTTGGGAGGCTGCCATTGACGTCCTCTGTAGGAGCCTCTAGCTTGCCCTCTACCTCTGGCACGCCTGTTCTTGCCTCTCTGAAATCTTTCTGTGTCCGGAAAGGACCAATCCTTGGTAGGCCAATTTCTGCTGAATCTTGGTGGTTGGACTTGTAGAAAATCTTTAACTGTTTGTACAAATTTTGCCTTTTCCTCAAATTTCTTTAAGACCTCCTGAGCAGTGGAGCCAAATAACTTTTGCCTTTCCAGTGGAGCATCCAGAAACTTAGCTTTAACATGGTCTGGCAGAGATTGTTCCTTCAGCCAAGCATGCCTACGTATGACTGCACCTGTCATAGCTGACCTACATGAAGCTTCCAATGCATCATAACCACACTGCAAGAAATTGTTGCTAACCTGCTGGGAGTTATGTACCAGATCCTGAAGTGATTTGCGATCTAGGGGTTCAGGTGAAGGCAGTTTCTTATGCAATTCATCTAACAAATACTCTTGGTACTGTATCATATGAAATTGACAATTTAATGCCCTCATAGAAAGAGAAGCAGAAGTATACACGTTTTTACCCCATCTCTCTAAAGCCCTGGACTCCCTTTCAGAGGGGAGTGGATTTTTAGTAGTGAAAGCTGCAACCCCTTTAGGGCCCTGGGAAATAGTTTCTGGATCAGCAGAGTGGGCCTTGTAAAGAAAATGATGCGAGTCCGGGACCCTGTAGTACCTATCGGGTTTGACAGGGGCCGGAGGAAGAGTGTCAGGGGTTATGCTAGACTCAGAGTACACATCATCAATGACATTCAAAACAGGAGGAATAGCCAAAGGTCTATGCTGAGGTAAATGCAGAAAAGTTCTTAATCTTTTCCTGGAATCAGAGAATTCCTGGCCCTGCCATTTGAAATGCTCTCTCATAGTGTGAAGGGTCTCCCCGAAGGAGAGTTCTTCAGGAGGGGAGGCCGAGGGGATAGATTCCTCTGCATCAGAATCCTCGTAGGCCGAAAAAGCCTCCTCCTGGTAGTCCGAGAGAGCAGAGCCATCAGAGGCCTCTCCTCTGAGGAGTGGGGATCAGAGGGCTCAACCATGGGCCTTTTGTCTAGAGGAGGGTGAGAGCCCCTGTCCGGATGGGGTTGAGAGCCCCTAATTAAGGAGATAAGGTCCTCTGCTAAAGTCAGAATCTGTGAACTTGTAGTAGGTCCCTGAGGAATAACCCTGGGAGGCATAGCTTTTGTGTGTTTATCAGCTTTAGCCCTGGTGAATGCCTTTATGGACATGGATGCAGGAGGCCTGGCTGCACCACGTGCTGGTGTAGTTTTGTCAAGAGGAATGGTGTTGGAAGTTTCCAAGACACCAGTTTCTGAAGGAAATTCAATAACCGACTCAGCAGGGGCCTCCGGTGCCGAGGTTGTCGGTTCAGCGGTTTCGGGGGTCGGAAGTACCAAGGACTCTGTTTCAGCGGAGACAGAGACACTCACGGTAGGCCTGCCCGTGGTTTCAGCCGAAACCGCGGCCCGCGTGTGTCGGTCCTTGTCCTTCCGTTTCTTTGTTAAATGTGAAGTCGGAGTCTCAGACGGCATATTGTATGAAAAACTAGCCCCAAAAAATTCCGCTGCAAACTCCGCCCGACGTCTAAGAGTGCGTCGGTTGAAGGAAGCACTGGCTGAACAGGCCGAGACGTCGTGGTCTGGGCCTAGGCAGGGGAGGCAGTAAGAGTGGAAATCCTTATGAGGTATTTGTTTCCCACAAGTTAAGCAATTATTAACTTTATCTGACATCGGTTGAGTCAAGAAAGAGTCCCCAACGGGGTACTTAGCTTTTGAAGTCTTCGGTAGCTGAATTACAGGAGCTGGCCGACCGGCACTTGCAAACTGCTTCTACTTCGGGCACCACGCGGCAAGAAAGACTGAGGAAGATGGCGTCAGCTGACGCTTTTATACCCCAGGCGCTCTGACATCGGGGAAAGGGTGACATCAGCCGATGCTGGACCCAGACTTTGGAATCCGGCCGACCGAAGGGCTGCCTGAGGCAGGACAACCCATATGTGATGACTGCAGATGCATCCTTGAAGGACATCAGAGTCCTGATCAGAAGATTCATAGTCAAGCTCAGCCCTAGGCCTTTAGAAAGGGGGGGGGGTGACTACCCCTGATTAGAGTAATGAGATCTTCAGCCATTTTGATCATTTGTTTTTTAGGTGTAGGGGCCTGAACATGTGGCATTTTGATCATTTGTTTTTTTTAGGCGTAGGGGCCTGAACATGTGGCTTGGGCATCAGTTTTTTAGACATAGATCGAGATTTAGGCCTTAGAATAGAAGGTGGAGTCTGTTTAATATGCAAGTCTGTAGGCCTGAATACACCCTCAGAAGCTGGTGCCGGCACAGCGGCTCCAGAGCCATCCAAGGTAGAGACATCCGCGTGTTCCGTAGGTAAAAGCATCTTGCGGCATACCGGACTCCGAATGGGTCTC
Organism: Protopterus annectens; assembly: GCF_019279795.1. NCBI lineage: Eukaryota > Metazoa > Chordata > Ceratodontiformes > Protopteridae > Protopterus > Protopterus annectens. The sequence continues at coordinate 153,512,334 of NC_056744.1, read as the reverse complement.
AGTAGAGGCCTGCGAGTCAGAAGCAGCGGGCATCAGGGGCTGTGAAAGCACCTCACTGAGTACTGGCGACTGGCTTAGGAGAAGCGTCGTCAGCAGTTTTGGACCTTGATGGCCTGTCTTTTTCTTTGCGTTTTTTCGAAATTCCGGTAGTCAGATGGGTAACCGACGTCAATTCTGGATAATTAAACCGAGAACCGAAATAATTAGAGGCAAAAATGTTCCGCCGACGGGTAGTGCGCTGATTAAATAAAGCGCAAAACCGACAGCAAGGTATGTCGTTGTCAGGGCCTAGGCAAGGAATGCAGTACAAATGAAAATCTTTGAGGTATTTGCTTTCCACAAGTAATCAAATTATTAACTTTTACTGACATCGGTAAGGAGCAAGAAAAAGTTGCCCCAACGGGGTACTTAGTTTTAAGTTGAAAACTTCAGCTCTGAAACTCGAAAATGAAAATTTCAGGAGTCGGCCGACCGGCACTTGCGAACTGCTTCTGCTTTGGACACCTCATGGCAAGAAAGACTGATGTAATGGCGTCAGCTGCATATTTTATACCCCTGACAACCTGACATCACGGAAGAAGGGACAGCAACCGACACAGGACCCAAGACTTTGTTAATCAGACCGACTGAGGGCAATCTGCCAGCAGACTACCCAAATGTAATGACTGCAACAGTGAAACACGAAGAACATCATGTTTTTTTGCAGGGGGCAAAGCCCCCCTGCACCCCCCACACCCACAGCTACTGAAATATACCAACTCAGAGATTGCACTACAACAAGGAAAAGGGAAATCTCTCGTTCTGCGGTGTATGCCGATCTCAGTTCAGGATTTCGAAGTTTTAAATCTTCGATCATATGAATTTCGAAGTTTTAAGCTTTGAAATTCTGTAGAGGACCCGTGTGTACATAATATACATATATGTCTGAATAGTTAGCCAGATAGGCTGCCAAAGACAACACAGTAACAAACCAATGTATACAGCACAATCACTGGGTGTTCACGAAGTTGAGGTATTAAAAACATGATTTTATAAAATAGCACAAAAACAATACAAATAAAAATAGTGAAAATGAAAAATGACAGTTTATGTTATAAACTGTATGACAATGAAAGATGCACATTTTCAGGTAATCCAACCCTTCATCAGATCTAATAATGCCATGCATCAGTTCATATTTAAATTATCATCCAACCAATAACTTTCAGATAAAAATGCGTAAAATCTCGAATTAAAATATTGAAATCAATCAGAAATCACCAAAATATGAACCAAAATCGTTGCTGGGCCTAGATGACCAATCAAAGGATGCTATTTGCCCCACAGCTAATCACAAAAGGCATGAAAACAGCTCATATTAAACATTTATTACAGCCAATCATTGCCACAAAATTTTTAAAATATCCAATAAAATCCTCAGAGCATCATTGGTTAACACAAGAAAGAGAAACTGATCGGCTTAATCATATAACAAATGGATAGCTGATATCGCTGCCATTTCGACCAAGCACAATTTCAATGAAACTCCCTTAAAGCTGTTTCATTCACTCCCATACATCTTATACATATGGCGTATCCTTTATCATACAGTTTATAATGTAAACTGTCGTTCATTTTCACTATTTATTTTTATTGTTTTTGTGCAATTTTATTAAATCGTGTTTTTAATACCTCAACTTGGTCAACACACAGTGATCGTTTGTGCTCTATATTATATTATATATGAATAACCTATATGACCTGATACTGTAGATTCCTGAAAAAAATGGAAGTCTCTTGAGGAAGGACCTTCTTTTTCCTGAAGCCTGCACCACCTGCTGACCAATGGTAGGCCATGATGATCAGCATCCAGCTGTGAAACACAACAAATGCTGATGACACCTAGCAAGAAAGAGTGCTACACTTTTAGCTTCTGGAACAGCCTTGACATACAAGCATGGAAGAAATGCAAGAGCTGGGGGGCTTGCCAAGAGAGTACTTCCACTACAACCAAACCAAGTCTCTCAGAGCAGCTGATGGAATCGCTGATGTTTCAGCTACCCTGCCTGCTTTTCTAGGCAGCAACTTCCAAGTAGATTGTATTTTTTCTTTAAAAGCTGGTGTTCGTGCATTTTGATTATCATTATAAGTCATCCCAAGTGAGGATGACAAAGAGATGGTATTTTCTTGAGTCAAAGTGATCCAGAAAAAGTCATCATTCTCAAATGACCTTTAAGAGCTTTTTCTTGCAACAGAAGCCCCCTTTACAAGTTGGAAAGGCGTGACTTTCCTCCAAAGGAAGCACTGAAGGTTATTAAAAGCTTTCATGAGACCTTGTTACCACAGGCAAACTTGGTCTGATATTTTCCACAATCATAAACCTCAAGGTGGGGGAAGGCTTCCAATGGCGCACTCAAAAACAAAGTTCACAAAGATCAACATTCTACACAGTAACAGAAAGGAACTTAATGCTCATTCATCTGGACAAGACGGACAACACTCTGCCAAAACAGAAATTAACTGAAAGGCCTTGCTCATCCCCTTTCTATCTGGTATCCTACTGATGTCCTTAGTGTTGGAAATATTTCAGTCCACCCTGGGACTATTCAAAAACTATGGAATCAGTTCAGACAGGCAGATGTCCACCTGCAGCCAATTCCTATCTATCTGCTACAAAACAGCAATAATTGCTATGGTTCAAAGTTCCAGACAGGTTTTTGTTGCATTTTGTGATACACTTGTAAGGGTAAACAGCAAATTATCTAAACCACATAGAGCAAAATGTACTGGCTTTGCTTTGGGACTAACAGTGGAAAGTGATGACAGTTGGCAAGCCAGGAATAACATAAATCTGCTGAAGAGCATGTGATTACAAAACTAGAAACTTGCATGCAACAATTTAATTAGGTGACATTTTTTTAGCTAAAAATGAAGTTCCTGCAACATTTCTAAGTGAGACCAAATTCCCTGACTTCCAGGATAAAGGCAACATCTACAGCTAGTTTATATTACGTGAAACAGTAATTACATTTATTATGCAGTCATGAAGAACAAGTAAAGAAATCTAACTACATTTATCAGTTGGTGTTTTGTTTGTTCCGTGCTGAAAATTAGTTTTAAAACGCAAGAAGAAGACCTTCACAAGCTAAGTACACTGCAGATGGCTGTACTAAAGTTGGGCAGGGTTCTGTCTGTTGAAGTATCTACAAAATCTATTAACAATGAGCTGCTGAATCCTGCCAGTGCTCTGAACCTGTTCTTTTAATTGCAATTGTCTAACCTAAACCCACCCTCAAAAATAATGACTGCCCCCTTTCAGCCCACCATCTACAGACACACAGAGAAACCGATTAATAGATGTGAAAGCAGAAACACATGCACAGAGGGAATTCACTTCTAAATCTATGACAGAAAAAAAAAACTAAGGCATTTGGTAAAAGAGGCTGTATGGATGTGGTTAATGAGTAAACGTGCAGCTAAAAAGATAAACGTGAACTACCATGAGATGAGATCAATCTGCAAAAAAGGGAAATACAAGATGCCACTACAGAAGTTATTCATGATTTTCTGGAACTCTTGTACAGCACAAGGACTACTAATGCAATTAAAAGTACAGCTGTGTACACTTACCACAAATATAAATGTTTGAGTGTATTCACTGTTGCAGTCATCACACTTGGGTTATCAGCCAGCAGGTAAGCCCTCAGTCGGCCCGAATACCAGAGACTTGGTATTTCTGCTTTGGCTGCTGTCGCTCCAGGTCTGACGTCAAGTCATTAGGGGTATAATAACAGGCAGCCGACACCATTACATCAGTTTTTCTTGCCCCAAATGTCAGAAGCCCCCCAATAGGGAGCTAAGCTATGGTGGAAAAAACACCACCAGTAAAAAGTAAATACCAATACCCCTGCAAGGGGTGAGTAGTATACACAGAGAGGAGAGAGAGAGAGCAGGGGGCTGGAGGGAGGGATACCAGGACTGCAACAGTGAATACACTCAAACATCTACATTTATGGTAAGTGTACACAACTGTGCTCTTAGTGTTTCACTGTTGCAGTCATCATATTTAGGTTGATTCCCAAAGCTGTAGAAAGGGTGGAGGCAGTCAAGAAGTGTTCAGGCTGGCTAGTATGCCCTGCAGGACTGCAGTTGCAAAACCCGCCCTGGATTTAGAAAATATAGGCAGGTGGTAATGCTTGGTGAATGTACGTACAGAACTCCAGGTAGCAGCCTCCAGAATGCCCCTGGTAGGGACTTCCCTGAGGAATGCTGTAGAGGCAGAAGTTGCCCTAGTGGAATATGCTCTGAGCCCCTGAGGGGTTGGCTTCCCATGGTGTTTGTAGCAGAAATGGATACAGTGTGCTATCCATTTGGAAACTGTGTTTTGAAATGGCCTTGCCCTCTGCCCCTGGCTCAATACTGAGTAATAACTGGTCAGATTTCCTGAAGGGCTTAGTCTTATCCAGGTAGAATCTGAGCTGTCTGTGCACGTCCAAGGAGTGCAGGATCCTTTCCCCTTTATTCCGAGTATTAGGAAAGAAGGTTGGCAAATGGATAGAATAGTTGCGAGCCAGGTTTGGACACCAATTTGGGCAGAAAAAAAGGATTAGTCCTGAGGAAGACCCTGAGAGCATGAAAAATAATGAAGGGTTCCATGGCCTAAGTGTTTGTAGCTCAAACACTCTTCTCACTGAAGTGAAGGCCAGGAGCAATGCTGTTTTCCAAGAGAGGAATTTTAAGTGTGCTGACGCCGCAGGCACAAAAAGGGGTAGTGTGAGCTTTTCCAGTACCAAGTTAAGGTCCCAAGCAGGGTTGGGTTCTCTCCTTGGTGGCCTTAAGTTGTTTGTCCATCTCAGAAACTGTTTGATGAGAGGGGGAGAGAATAGGGGTGACTCAGAGTTGTAATACGCAGAGATGGCAGAAGCATGGATCTTAATGGAGGAGAAGGATAGGCCTCTGTGGAGTAGATCCGCTAAGTAATCTAGGATTAGAGGTAAGGAGGGCAGAGTTGTGTCCTCACCTTTAGACTGAATCCAGGACCAATACCTTTTCCACTTATCAGCATAGGATTTCTTTGTACTGGGTTCTTCTGGCTTCAAGAATGATGTCCAGCACCTGCATGCTTAGGCTGGTCACTGGGGGAAAATTCAAGGAATAAGCCAGGCTGCAAGATTTAGGGTTTGCAGTTGCGGATGCAAGATCTGTCCCCCGATTAGTGAGCAGGGTTGCGCTCTGAGGTAGCTGCTGTGGTGGCACAGGGGACAGTGCTGGCGTAGCCAGTCTGGGGCAATCAGAATTGTCCTTGGTCTGTCCTGTCTTATCTTGAGCATTACTCTTGAGAGAAGGGGTAGAGGGGGAAATGCATAGACTGAGAGGTTTACCCACTGGAAGAACAGTGCATTCACTTTCCAGGGGCCCTGCTGCGAGGTGTCCTGGTGCAGAATTTGCTGAGCTGCTGATTACAGGGGTAGTCAAAGAGATCCACCTCTGGGATTTCTGAATCAGAATTTGCGTGGGTCTAGGACATTTCTGCTTAAGTCGTCTGCCAGTGAGTTTTGGTTGCCTGGCAGGAATTGTGCTTGCAGATGGACCTGCATGTCCAAGGCTGTGTTCCACAGGGCCATGGCTATCCTGCAGAGTGGGTAAGAATGGTTCCCCCTGCTTGTTGATGTACCACATAAAGTACAGTTTTGTACCTACCATAAATGTAGATGTTCGAGTGTATACACTGCTGCAGTCATTACACTTGGGTTATCCTGCCATCAGGCAGTTCCCCAGTCAGTCTGAGTTCCAAAATCTTGGTCTGGCGTCGGTTGCTGTCGCCTCCTCCCTGACGTCAGTGCGGCAGGGGTGTAAGATGCAGCCGACACCATTTTCTTCAGTTTTTCTTGCCCCAGATATCAGGTGCCCCCAAACAGGTAGGCAATTCAAATTGCTAATAAAACAAACATAATAAAAGCAAACAACAACTTTCAGCTACCAGCAAATACTCCCCATAGGTAGTAAAGGGTAGAAGACATAGGTACATACCAGCAAGTAAGAGGGGAAGGAGGGAGGGTAACCTGGACTGCAGCAGTGTATACAACTCGAACATCTACATTTATGGTAGGTACAAAAAGTACAGTTTTGTACCTACCATAAATGTAGATGTTCGAGTGCTAATACAGCTGCAGTAATCACAGATGGGTTTTCTGCTGTTAGGCGGGTCCTCGGTCGGCCGAATTCCAAAGTCTAGGTCCGGCATCGGTTGTTGTCACTTTCTTTCCTGACGTCAGTGAGGCAGGGGTATATAAGACACAGCCGACGCCATTTTCTTCAGTCTTTCTTGCCCCAGATGTCAGGTGACCCCAGAAGGAAGGCAATACATAAATGATATTTATATACATGCAATGCAATATAATCAAAAATCAGTAGTTGCAAGCAAATATACCATAGAAGGATAACCCAAACAGGTTGTATGAAGAGGGGTTAGGCCCTAGGCCTTTACCAAGAGGGGAAGGAGGGAGGGAAAACTGTACTGCAGCTGTATTAGCACTCGAACATCTACATTTATGGTAGGTACAAAACTGTACTATGTTCATCGTGCATACAGCTGCAGTAATCACAGATGGGTAGAATCCCAAAGCTACGCACAGGGTGGTAGGCACTAGGTGGAACTGGGATGAGCCAGAATGCCCTGCAACACAGCAGTGGCAAAGCCTGCTCTAGTTTTGGAATATAAAGGCAGGTGGTAGTGTTTTGTGAAGGTATGCACAGAACTCCAAGTGGCTGCCTCCAAAATATCTTTGGTAGGAACTCCTCTGAGGAAGGCTGTAGAGGTAGCTGTGGCCCTGTTTGAGTGGGATCTGATGCCTGTAGGGACAGATTTTCCATGATAGGAGTAACAAAACCGTATGCAGTGGCCTATCCATTTTGAAATTGTCTGTTTGGTAACTGGCTTCCCTTGAGCCCCTACAGCATAGGACACAAAAAGTTGTTCTGATTTCCTGAAAGGCTTTGTTCTGTCCAAATAATAACGTAGATGTCTATGGATGTCTAAGGAGTGTAGCACCCTTTCCCCTTTGTTTTGAGGATTGGGGTAAAAGGTAGGTAAGTGTATGGCTTGATTTAAAGCTACCCTGGATACCACTTTAGGCATAAATGACGGTTGGTTCAAGGAAACCCTGTCCTGATGGAAGATGAGAAAGGGCTGCACAGCCATGAGGGCTTGTAGTTCCGAAACCCTACGAGCTGAGATAATGGCCAGAAGGAAGGCTGTTTTCCAGGACAAATATTGCAAATCTGTTGAGGCAGCTGGTTCAAAGGGAGGCAATGTTAATTTTTCTAGAATGTAATTAAGATCCCAGGCTGGCATTGGTTGTTTCCTTGGTGGTCTTATATTCTTAGCCCCTCTAAGGAACTGTCTTAAAAGTGGGTGAGAGAATAAGGGTGGATCAGTGTTGAATTCTGCAGAAATGGCTGAGGCATGGATTTTTATGGAGGAAAATGAAAGTCCACTGTTCAGCAGCTCAGCTAGATACTGTAATACTGGAGGCAAATTCAGTTTTCTAGGGTCCTGGCCTTTTTTCTCATTCCAAGAGCAAAACCGTTTCCATTTTGCGGAGTAAGCCTTTCTAGTAGATGGCCTTCGGGCCTCCGAAATGACATCCTGCACCTGTTTGGGAAGTAGGGTCTGTTGTGGTGTTAAGGAATTTTCCATGCAGCGAGATTGAGTGTTTTCAGCTGACTGTGAAGAGTTTTGTAGCTGTGCTGAGTCAGCATAAGAGGCATTAGAGGTAGGGACCAGGGAGGAGTATGTGTTAGGCTCCTCAGGAGTGGGTACCAGTGTTGTCTTGGCCAGTCTGGAGCAATCAGTATCATCTTCGGTCTGTCTGCTCTTGCTTTCAGGAGTACCTTGGGCAGAAGTGGCAGAGGTGGGAAAGCGTAAACTGTCCATGCTGTCCAACTGAATGAAAGGGCGTCCACTCTCCAGGCCTTTGGATGAAAGGTCCTTTAACAGAACTTTTCCAATTGATGATTCCTGTGGGAGGCGAACAGATCTATGTCTGGCCTCCCCCATGCTTGGATTATCTTTGTAAACACTTGAGGATGCAACTTCCATTTGTGTGGATCTGTCATATTTCTGCTTAGATTGTCTGCCAGCGTGTTTTCCAAACCTGGCAAGTACTGTGCCTGAAGTTCAATTTACCATTCCAGAGCCAAGTTCCAAAGTGTCATGGCTAGTCTGCACAGGGGGTATGAATGTGTTCCTCCTTGTTTGTTTATGTACCACATTACTGTGGTGTCTGTTCTTATCAGTAATTGTCCTGGATGCAGGAGGTCCTTGAAAGCTGTAATTGCATTTATCACTGCTAGCATTTCTTTCTGATTGATGTGAAGGTGCTTTTCCTTTTGGGACCATTTGCCCTGAATGCACCTGTCTGTCATGTGTGCCCCCCAGGCGTAATATGAGGCGTTTGTTGTGATGACTTGATTTGCTTGAGGCTTGCAGAATGGGAGACCTGTGTTTGTTTGACATGCTTGGGCCCACCATAGAAATTCCTTTTGCAAACATGGAATTATTGGTATTATTGTTTCCAAACTGTGGCTGTGTTGAGACCATAGGTTTTTTAGGTACCACTGAAGTTTCCTCATATGCAACTTTGCACATGGGATTAAAAGAATGCAAGATGCCATGAAGCCCAGAGCCTGCAGGATTTTCCTTGCAGTAAGCCTGGTACAATTTGATAGTATTTTGAAGTACTGAGTTAGTTGCCCCTGTTTTTCTGGCGTAAGATAGGCCATCTGGGTGTTTGTGTCCAAGTTGGCACCCAGGAAAGTTATTTTCTGAGATGGTGTTAGCCTGGATTTCTCTTTGTTGACTGTGTATCCCAGGGAATTCAGTAACCATGTTACATAAGCCAGATGTTCCAGAAGTATGTGCTTGCTGTCCGCTTGGATCAGGCAGTCGTCCAAATAAGGGTAAATTTGTATCCCTTGAAGTCTGCAGTAGGCAAATACTGATGCCAGCATTTCGTGAATACTCTGGGTGCAGTAGATAAGCCAAAGGGCAATGCAGAGAATTGATAGTGAATTGAACCTGCAAGAAATCTGAGGTATCTTCTGCAGCTTTGTCTGATTGGGATGTGCAGGTATGCCTCCTTGAGGTCCAATGTTACCAGCCAAAACTCCTTGCCCAGCATGGGAAGAAGCTGCTGTAATGTGAGCATCTTGAATTTTGGCAGTAAGAATGTGTTTAGGATGGATAAGTCCAAAATGGGTCTCCAGTCGGTTCCTTTCCTTGGTACCAGAAATAGCCTGGAATAAAAACCTTGACCTTGTTCGTGAGTAGGTACCTCTTGAATAGCTTTCATGTCTATGAGCTTTGAAATTTGTAGTTGTGCCTCTGCCCTTTGATTGTGTGGCAGGTTTGGCATGCCTCTCATTTTGGAAGAGTGTGAAAATGAAATCTGTAGCCTCTGTTTATAACGTCCAGGATCCATTTGTCTGTTGTGACAATATGCCAATTTCTTGTAAATAATGCCAGCTTTCCTCCCAAGGGTGCTGCCAGCTGAGACTTGCTTGGCATGGAAAGGAGGAAGTCATTGGGTTTGTTTCCTGTATTGTTGTGCACTGTCTTCGCCACCTCTTGGTGCTGGAGTTTGCCATTGCCTGCCTCTGTATGATCCTTGTGATTGTCCTCTGCCCCTTGTGCCTGTATCTACCTCTTTGGGGCTTGTCCGTGGCTGGAAAGGACCAGTTTTTAGAAGGCCAATTTCTGCTAAAACGTGGTGGTTGAACCTGTAGAAAAGCTTTGACAGTTTGCATAGATTTGGCTTTTTCTTCCATTTTCCGTAGAATCTCCTCAGCATTAGTACCAAATAGCACATCCTTTTGTAAAGGAGCATCTAGTAGTTTAGCTTTCACATGATCAGGCAAGATATGTTCCCTAAGCCAGGCATGTCTACGAATGACTGATCCTGTAACAGCAGCTCTACTTGAGGCCTCTAGGGCATCATAGCCACATTGTAAGGTGTGTTTACCCACTTGTTCTGCACTATGCATCATATCCTGCAACTCCTTCAAATCTGGTTGTTCAGGTTGAGACATTTTATTTCTTAATTGTGATAACAGAAACTGCTGATATTTAAGCATATGAAACTGACAATTTAAGGCCCTCATGGCTAGGGTGGCCGAGGTATATACCTTTTTCCCCACCTTTCTAAGGATCTTGACTCTCTTTCGGAAGGTAGTGGATTCTTAGCAGTAGAGGCCTTCATTCCCTTGGGGCCTTGAGAAATGGTTTCAGGGTCAGCATTATGGCTTTTGTAAAGAAAATGGTGGGAGTTAGGAACTCTGTAGTACCTATCAGGCTTGACTGGGGCAGGAGGCAGGGAATCCGGATTAAGGCAAATGGAGAAAAGTTCTTAGTCTTTTCCTGGAATCAGAATATTCCTGGCCCTGCCATTTGAAATGCTCTCTCACAGAGTGAAGGGTCTCCCCAAAGGAAAGCTCTTCAGGAGGGGAGGCCGAGGGAATAGATTCTTCTGCATCAGAATCCTCGTAGGTGGAATAAGCCTCCTCCTGGTAGTCTGAGTGATCCGAGCCAACAGAGGCCTCCTCTGAAAGGGGATCAGGAGGATCCATACTGGGCCTTTGTCTAGAGGGGGTTGGGAGCCCCTGTCCAGATGAGGCTGAGAGCCCCTAATTAAGGAGATAAGGTCTTCTGCTAAAGTTAGAATCTGTGAACTAGAAGAAGGTCCCTGAGGAATAACTCTGGGAGGCATGGCTTTAGAGTGTTTTGCAGCTTTAGCCCTGGTGAAGGCCTTAATAGACATGGATGCAGGAGGCCTGGCTGCACCACGTGCTGGTGTAGCTTTGTCTAAAGGTATGGTGTCGGAAGATTCCAATACCCCAGTTTCGGGAGGCAATTCTGTAACCGACTCGGTAGGAGCCTCCTGGGCCGAGGCTGTCGGTTGTAATGTTTCAGGGTTCGGAAGTTCCAAGGACTCGGTATCAGCCGAGACCGAGACACTCGTGGTAGGCCTAGCCGCGGTTTCAGCCAACCGCCAGCTCAGGTCGGTCCTTGTCTTTCTGTTTCTTAATTAAATGTGATGTCAGGGTTTCCGACGGCATTTTGTAAGCAAAACTATTCCCAAAAAACTCTTCTGCGAACTCCGACCGACGTCTAAGAGTGCATCGGTTGAAGGAAGCGCAGGCAGAACAGGCCGAGACGTCGTGGTCTGGGCCTAAGCAAGGAAGACAATAAGAGTGGAAATCCTTATGAGGTATTTGTTTCCCACAAGTTAAACAATTATTAACTTTTTCTGACATCGGCTGAGGCAAGAGAGAGTCCCCAACGGGATACTTAGCTTTTGAAGTCTTCGGATAGCGAATTTACAGGAGCAGGCCGACCGGCACTTGCGAACTGCTTCTGCTTCGGGCACCACGCGGCAAGAAAGAATGAGGAAGATGGCATCGGCTGACGCTTTTATACCCCAGGCGCTGTGACGTCGGGGAAAGGGCGACATCAGCCGACGCCGGACCCAGACTTTGGAATCCGGCCGACCGAAGGGCTGCCTGAGGCAGGACAACCCATATGTGATGACTGCAGATGCATCCTTGAAGGACATCTCTGTAGTACCTATCAGGCTTGACTGGGGCAGGAGGCAGGGAATCCGGATTAAGGCAAGCCTCCGCATAAACATCATCAAGTATGTCCAAGACAGGAGGTATCGCCAGAGGTCTGTGTTGAAGTAACAAAAGAAATTCCCTAAGTCTTTTCTTGGAATCAGAAAAGTCTTGGCCTTCCCAATGGAAGTGTTCCCTCAAGGTGTGCAAGGTTTCCCCAAAAGAAAAATCCTCTGGAGGAGATACAGAAGGAACGGACTGCTCTGCATCAGAATCTTCAAAAGGGGAGTAAGTGTTCCTCTACATCAGAATGTTCTGAAAAAATGGAGCCCTGATCAGAAGAGGGAGAATCTTCCTCCACTCTGGGTCTCTTGTCTGGAGGGGGTTGGGAACCCCTGATAAGAGTAATTAAATCCTCAGCCATTTTAAGCATCTGCTTTTTAGGCATGGGGCCTGGAGATGGGCCCTGTGTAACAGGCCTCTTGGGATGCCTGGCTGATTTGGACTTAGTAAAGGCCTTAATGGAAAAGGAAGATGAGGGTCTAAAGACACCATGGGTGGAAGTGGACCTGTCCACATTAGGAGGCTCAACGCTCACAGTGGCTTCGGTGGTTGTAGTCTGGATATGGGCCGAGGTACCTGCGGTCTCGGTTACAGAAGACACTGCCAAAGAAGTGTCGTCGGTAGTCAGGGACTGCATAGGCGTCTCGCTGAGAACCGGACCACGTGTAGCCGGTTTTGGCGTGGTGTCGGTCCTTGTCCTTGCGTTTTTTGGACAAAACGGTAGTCGGAGTCTCTGACGACATTTTATAATCAAAGGCTTTACCAAAAAGGTGTTAGGCGAACTCCGCCCGACGCTTAATAGTGTGTTTACTAAAAGTAGCGCAAAAACGACAGCCCGAGACGTCGTGGTCTGGGCCTAAACAAGGTATGCAGAGGGAATGGAAATCCTTATGCAGTATTTGCTTCCCACAAGAAATACAATTGTTAACTTTTTCTGACATCGGTCTGAGGCAAGAAAAGTTTCCCCAACGGGGTACTTAGCTTTAAAGAAGACTTCGGTTTCCAATTTTGCGTAAATTCAGGAGCTGGCCGACCGGCACTTCTGCTTCGGGCACCGCGTGGCAAAAAAGACTGAAGAAAATGGCGTCGGTTGTGTCTTATATACCCCTGCCTCACTGACGTCAGGAAAGAAAGCGACAACAACCGACGCCGGATCTAGACTTTGGAATTCGGCCGACCGAGGACCCGCCTGATGGCAGAAAACCCATCTGTGATTACTGTAGCTGTATGCACGATGAACATCTGTACTATGTTCGTGTTACACCGCTGCAGTCATTACACTTGGGTAGAATCCCAAAGCTGAGGTTGGGTGGCTGGTTCTATAAGGCATTAGGGGTGGCTATAAGGCCCTGCAGTACTGCAGTAGCGAAGCCAGCTCTGGATTTAAAGTATAGAGGCAGATGGTAATGCTTGGTGAAGGTATGCACAGAACTCCAAGTTGCTGCTTCCAAAATATCCTTGGTAGGTAACTCCTCTGAGGTAGGCAGTTGAAGTGGCTGTTGCCCTAGTGGAGTGAGATCTAATGCTGCTAGGTACAGGTTTCCCATGGTGTGTATAGCAGAAACGTATATAATGTCCTATCCATTTTGAAATAGTCCGTTTTGAAATGGCTTTTCCCTGTGTTCCTGCAGCATATGCTACCAATAATTGCTCAGATTTCCTGAAAGCTTTGGTTTTGTCCAAGTAGAAGCGTAACTGCCTGCGAATGTCCAAGGAATGCAGTAGTCTCTCCCCTTTATTCTGTGGTTTTGGATAAAAAGTTGGCAAATGGATAGTTTGGTTTAGAGGCACACTTGATACTACCTTTGGCATAAAGGTAGGGTTAGTTCTTAAAGACACCCTGTCCTGGTGGAAAATGAGGAAAGGTTCCACTGCCATTAGTGCCTGTAATTCTGAAACTCTTCGTGCTGATGTTATTGCCAGGAGTAGAGCAGTTTTCCAAGAGATATATTTTAATTCTGCTGTGTTAGCTGGCTCAAAAGGAGGTAAAGTCAGTTTTTCCAAAACAAAGTTGAGGTCCCAAGTTGGAGTAGGTGCTCTACGGGGCGGTCTTATGTTTTTAGCCCCTCTGAGGTACTGTCTTAGCAAAGGATTAGAGAAAATTGGTGGATCCGTGTTGTAATGAGCAGAGATGGCAGAGGAGTGGATCTTGATGGATGAGAAGGAGAGTACTTTGTCCAGCATCTCAGTTAAATATTGTAGTATCTGAGGAATGTTTGGAACATGAGGGTCACGGCTGTGTGCTTGGTTCCAGGCACAGAATCTCTTCCATTTATCCGAATAGGCTTTCCTGCTACTAGGCCTTCTGGCCTCCAGAATGACATCCATAACAGCTTTGGAGAGCGGCATTGCCTGCTTGACTAAGGAATCTTCCATGCAGCTAGGTTTAAGGTCTTTAGCTGGCTGTGTAGTATCTGACTGTTGTGCTGAGTCAGCAGATGTGGGATTTGAGGCAAAATCCAGGGTGGTCCTTGTGCTAAGTTCTTTAAGATTGGGTACCACACTGGCCACGCCAGCACTGGTACCCAATCAGGATCATCTTTGGCTCTTCTTGCCTGGCTTTTATGAGTACCTTTGGCAGGAGAGGTAGTGGTGGGAAAGTGTATACTTGTAGGTTTTTCCAGCTGAATGAGAGGGCATCCACTTTCCATGCTTGTGGGATGGTAACTCCTTGTGCAGAATTTTCTGTAGCTGGCAGTTCATTGGGGATGCAAACAGATCTATGTCCGGGCTCCACCATTTCTGTGTTATCATTCTGAATATCCATGGATTCAATTCCCATTTGTGGGGATCCATGATGTTTCTGCTTAAGTCGTCTGCCAGTGTGTTTTTTCTCTCCTGGCAGGAATTGTGCTTGCAGATGAACTTGATAGTTTAGAGCTGTGTTCCACAAGGTCATGGCTTGCCTGCAGAGGGGGTAGGAGTGAGTGCCCCCTTGATTGTTTATGTATCACATAAATGTAGTGTTGTCTGCCTTTAGTAGTAGTTGTCCTGGATGCAGCAGGTCCTTGAAAGCTGCAAGTGCATTTTGTACAGCTAGCATCTCTTTTTGATTGATGTGAATACGCCTTTGTTCAGCGGGCCACTTGCCCTGAATACAGTTGCCTGCCATGTGTGCTCCCCCAGGCGTAATCCGATGCATCTGTTGTCAGTGTTTGCCTGGCTGTGGGTTGAGTAAAAGGCTGTCCCTTGTTGAGGTGACAAGCTTTGAGTCCACCATTGAAACTCTTGTTGAAGGCAAGGAATTAGTGGTATAACCGTTTCCAAACTTTGACAGTGTTGAGACCATACATTCTTTAGGTACCATTGTAGTTTCCTCATATGCAGTCTGGCATATGGAATTAGTAGTATGCAAGATGCCATGTAACCCAAGGCCTGCAGAATTTTTCTTGCAGGGAGTTGAGTCTTTGTTGCCATCAATTGAAAGTATTGAGTCAGTTGTCCTTGCTTATCTGGCATGAGATAAGCCATCTGGGCCATTGTGTTCAAACTGGCACCCAGGAATATTATCTCTTCTGAGGGCACTAGTTTTGATTTCTTTTTTACTGTGTACCCCAGGCAACTTAACTTATTTACAAATGCCAGATGCTTTAGAAGAATGCCCTTGCTCTCTGCTTGAATCAGGCAGTCGTCCAGGTACGGATAAATTTGAATTCCTTTCTGTCTGCAAAATGCAATTACTGGTGCCAGGCACTTTGTGAAGACCTTGGGCACAGTAGATAAGCCAAAGGGCAGTGCAGAGAATTGATAATGCATTGAACCAGCTATGAATCTGAGGTATATTCTGCAGTTTTGTCTGTAAGGACATGCAGGTATGCCTCCTTCAGGTCCAATGTCACGAGCCAATCTTTCTTGCCCAACATGGGAAGAAGCTGCTGTAGTGTCAACATTTTGAATTTCGGAACATCCAGGTAAGTGTTTAGAGAAGAAAGATCCAGAATGGGCCTCCAGGCTTTGTCCTTCCTGGGAAATAGAAAGAGTCTTCAGTGAAATCCTTGTCCTTGCTCCTGTGGTGGTACCTTTTGAATAGCTCTCATATCCATGAGTGCTGTAATTTGTTTTTGAGCCTCTGCCCATTGATTTGGTGGCAGATTTGGCATTCCTTTTAACCTTGGCAGAGTGTGAAAGTGGAACCTGTAACCTTGAGATACAATGTTGAGAACCCATTTGTCTTTGGTGATCATATGCCAATTGTGATAAAAAAGTGCCAGTTTTCCTCCCAAGGGGGCTGCCAAGAGAGTTGCTTGGCAGCTGTAGCAGGAAGTCATTGGGGCTGCTTTTTATATGGTTGGGCCCCATCTTCCCCTTCTTTCTTGCCTGATGCAACCCATTGTCGAGGCCTGTAAGGACCTTGTGGTTGACCTCTACTTCTTGGACGTCTGTCTGTCTGTAACTGGAAAGGACCAATTCTTAGTTGGCCAATTTCTGTTAAATCTAGGAAGCTGAACCTGTAAGAAATCTTTCACCGTTTGCATAGATTTTGCTTTATCCTCCATTTTCTTTAATACCTCTTCTGCCTTAACTCCAAACAACACATCCTGCTGCAAAGGTGCATCCAATAATTTTGCTTTAACATGGTCTGGTAAGGTATGTTCTTTTAACCAAGCGTGTCTTCTAATGACACAGCCTGTAACGGCTGCTCTACAGGAGGCCTCTAAAGAGTCAAAACCACATTGCAAAGTATGTTTTCCCACCTGTTCAGCTGCATGCAATAAATCCTGCATTTCTTTAAAAGTAGGAGGATCTGAATCTGAAAGCATTTTTTTTGTTTCAACTGAGACAGTAGAAATTGCTGATATTTTAGCATGTGAAACTGGCAATTTAAGGCTCTCATTGCTAAAGTTGCAGACGTATATACTTTCTTTCCCCATCTGTCTAATGCTCTGGAATCTCAGTCAGAGGGAACTGGATTCTTGGCTGATGAGGCCTTTAACCCCTTTGGGTCCCTGGGAAATAGTTTCGGGGTCAGCAACAGGGCTTTTGTACAGAAATTTGTGAGAGTCAGGGATTCTGTAGTATCTGTCAGGTTTAACTGGGGCTGGAGGTAAGGAATCAGGATTTAGGCTGGATTCAGTATACACAACATCCACAATATCTAACACTGGCGGAATAGCAAGGGGTCTGTGTTGAGGTAATAAAAGGAAGTCTCTGAGCCTTTTCTTGGATTCTGAGTAATCCTGGCCTTCCTAATGGAAATGCTCCCTCATGGTATGCAAGGTTTCCCCCAAAGGAGTAATCCTCAGGCGGAGAGGCTGATGGAATTGACTCCTCAGCATCAGAATCCTCATAACAGGGCAAAGAATATCCTAGGTCTGAGAATGAATCTGAAGAGATGGACACCTGGTCAGATGAGTCACAGTCTGCATCCTGTCTAGGCCTTTTATCAGGAGGGGGATGGGACCCCCTGATCAGACTGATTAGGTCTTCGGCCATCTTGAGCATTTGTTTCTTAGGCATGGAGGCCTGTGCTGGAGAATGCTGTATTTGTTTCTTTGATTTTAAAGCTGGCTTAGACTTAGCAGAGGGTTTAATGCTTAACTGAGTAGGTCTGAAAACACCATCTGAAGCTGTGGGCAGCTCAGCTACTCCTGATCCCTCTGAAGGGTTAGTTTCGGTAGGCTGAATAACTTGTGCATCCGAAGGCCCAGCCAACTCCATGTGGGAGTCAGAGGCGGCCTGTGGTTCTACAGAAGCGGTGGTCAGGGACTGCGAAGGCGCCACAATGAAAACCGGAGAACCAGCGACTGGCCTAGAAGAGGCTTCATCGTCAGTTTTTGGCCTCAGATGCCTATCATTGTCTTTGCGCTTTTTTATGTATTCCGGTCATCGGTAGTTCCGACTGCGTGGTATAATTGAATTTTCTACCAAAATAATGTCGGGCAAAATCAAACCGACGTTTAATAGTGCGTTTGTTAAACCTAGCACAAAACCGACAACCAGTGACGTCGTGGTCTGGGCCTAGGCATGAGATACAATAAGAATGGAAATCCTTATGAGGTATTTGCTTCCCACAAGAAATACAGTTATTAACTTTTACTGACATCGGTCTGAGGCAAGAAAAAGTTTCCCCAATAAATTACTTAGCTTTGTAGAAGACTTCGGTTCTGGATTCGGAATGAAAATCTCAGGAGATGGCCGACCAGCACTTGTGAACTGCTTTTGTTTCGGGCACCGTGCGGCAAGAAAGACTGAAGAAAATGGCGTCAGCTGCATCTTATATA
>NC_056744.1:153470279-153493961 GCF_019279795.1 Protopterus annectens | reverse complement strand
ACTTGGCTTGAAGAATGCATAAGCTCTTGTAATTCTTTAATTTTCTGCACAGTTTGTAAAGGTAGCTATTTTTTGCTTAAGTTCTATAATATGTTGCTGGTACTTCAGCATGTGAAACTGACAATTCAAAGCCCTAATGGTGAGAGTTGCAGAGGGTGTATACTTTTGTACCCCATCTGTCTAATGCTTGGGAATCCCTGTCCAAAGGGGTGGGATTCTTAGCTGTAGTTGCTTTGATACCTTTAGGTCCCTGGAAGATTATCTCTGGGTCAGCAGTAGGACTTTTGAAAAGGAACTTGAGTGCCAGGTACTCTATAGTACCTGTCCAGTTTCCTAGGAGCAGGGGATAAAGTATCAGGAGTTAAACTAGATTCCATAAAGACATCATCCACAACATCCAGGACTGAGGATACTGCTAAAGGCCTATGTTGTGGCAAATCTAAAAATTCTCTGAGTCGCTTTTTGGACTGAGGATAGTCTTAGCATTCCCAGTGGAAATGTTCTCAAAGTATGTAAGGTTTCACCAAAAGAAAAATCCTCTGGAGGAGAAGCAGAGGGAATGGATTCCTCTGCATCTGAATCCTCATAAGCAGATAAAGGCATGTCTTCATAATCAAGATACCTCAGAGTCATTGAACTCTTGGTCTGTTAAAGCTGCTACTCTTGGTCTGTTAAAGCTGCTAGGGACAGGTCTCTTTGCCTCTTAGCAGGGGAAGGTGGACTTCCCCTAATCAGTATGACAAGGTCTTCTGCCATTTTAAGCATTTGATGTTGTGGCAAGGAAGCAGGTGCATGAGTTTGGGTTGTCAGTTTTTTAGGCATAGCACATACTCTTGGCCTTAGAAACTCAGTAGTTTTAGACAGAACTGAAGATGGGAAAGAAGTTGTCAGTTAGTGTTGAATATCGGTAGTGTGAAGATCTTCCTCAGAAGCTGGTACCTGCTCAGCGGCTTCAGACCTATCCAAGGTAGAGACATCCGCAGGTTCTGAAGTCAAAGAACAGTCTCGTGGCATATGGGCCTCTGTAGAGGCCTGCGAATCCACTGAAGCGGGCATCAGGGGCTGCGAAAGTGCCTCACTGAATACCGACGAACTGACAACTAGCTTAACGGAAGTGTCGTCGGCAGTTTTGGACCTGTGCAGTCTATGTCGTTATCCTTACGTTTTAAGATCGGTAGTCAGGCTTACCGAAGCCATTTTGGAATATGGAGATCGAGAACTAAAGTATTTAGCGATAATAAGGGCCTGACGACGGATAGTTTGGGTGTTGACCAAGGCCAAAAACAGACAGAGAGGAACGTCGTGGTCTGGGCCTAAACAGGTGACACAGTAAGAATGGAAATCTCTGTGTGGTACTTGCTTTCCACAGGCAAGACAACGGTTAACTTTTTCTGACATCGGTTAGAGGAAGAAAAAAGGATCCCCAATGGGGTAGTTAGCTTTAGAAGAATTCAGGATACTTCAATTCAGAAAAGAAAACTCAAGTAGCGGCCGACCAACACTCGTGCGAACTGCTTCAAGCTCCTTGGCAAGAAAGACTGATGTAATGGCATCAGCTGCCGGTTTTCATACCCCTGCCGACCTGACGTCAGACCTAGAGTGACAGCAACTGACGCAGAAATACTAAGTCTCAGGTATTCGGGCAAACTGAGGGCTACCTGCAGGCAGACAACCAAAGTGTGATGACTGCAACAGTGAATCAAGAAGTATAGTTGTGTACCTACCATAAATGTCGATGTTCGATTGTATTTACTGTTGCAGTCATTACACTTGGGTTATCCTGCTGGCAGGCTACCCGAAGTCGGCCTGAATTCCAAAGTCCTGGTCCTGCGTCGGTTGCTGTCGCCTCTTCCCTGACATCAGTGCGCCAGGGGGTATAAAAGATGCAGCCGACACCATTTTCTTCAGTTTTTCTTGCCTCAGATGTCAGGTGCCCCCAAAAGGGTAGGCTAAATATTTGCAAATAAAAATGCATACACTAACAAACATTACCTTCCTCTACAAGCAAATACACCACATAGGTTGTATAGAATAGAGAAGTACAGATAAGTCCCAGCAATGAAAGGGGATGGTGGAGGGTCCTAGACTGCAACAGTGAATACACTCGAACTTCTACATTTATGGTAGGTACACAACTGTACTATGTTCATCGTGTTTCACTGTTGCAGTCATTACACTTGGGTTAAATCCCAAAGCTGAGGTTGGGCGGATGGGTCTAAATAGGATTAGGAGTGGCTATGAGGCCCTACAGAACTGCAGTGGCAAAGCCAGCTCTGGATTTAGAGTAAAGAGGTAAGTGATAGTGCTTGGTAAAAGTGTGCACTGAACTCCAAGTTGCAGCCTCCAAAATTTCCTTGGTTGGTACTCCTCTGAGAAAGGCTGCTGATGTGGCTGCTGCCCTGGTAGAATGTTCATAGGTTCATACTAGGCTATCTGCCCTAGGGCATTTATAAGCCTAGCCAGAATGTGTTTGGCTTTCGCCACCCATTTTAAATTTATTTTGATATGCCCTTTTTCGAGGTTAGTATACTGTGCCTCTAACAGTGACACAGAAGTGATACCCGGGGTAAACCTACGATCTCCCATCCACTCATCAAGATTCCTCTTGAAGAGAGTCAATGAGGGACTCTGCCTAACCTGGACTGGGATTTTATTCCAGAGTGAAGGGAGCCTCTGGGTTATGAATCTGTCCCTCCAGCATGTCCTATTTATTTCAGTGCTGAGGTTCAAGTCTCGAGCGAGCTCGATGGGATTTGGATTTTCTGAGGTGCAGCATGTCCATTAATTCGGTTGGACATGGCTTTATACATCAGGCACAGATCGCCTCTGAACAGGCGGTATGCCACTGAGTAGAGCTGGAGTTTCTTTAACCGGCAGCATATGGCATCTGTTTGAGCCCTTTGATCCTCTTGGTGAGGTACTTTTGGGGTCTTTCCAGTTGCTGCAGGTGTCTGGTATGGTACATCCCAAAAGGGCATTGTACTTAATTATGGGCCTGTTGAGGGATGAGTAAAGAGGCACGATGACCTCCCTGATCTAGATGTGAATACCTTCATGATTAGGTGGGCTATATAAAATGTTTTTCTAACCACTTTGGCCACGTGGTTGTCAAATGAGAGATTGCTATCAACTTGGGTCCCCAGGTCCCCAATTACTTCTTCTGTACTTAATGGATTACCACCTATGTGGTAATTTAGGGCGCTTTGTTTTTGCCAAAGGGATGACTATACACTTTTTGGCATTTAGCTTGAGGCCATGGCTTTGGCACCAGTTGTCTGTTTCTATGAGGCCCTTTTGGAGGATGCTTGTGTCGGCTGGAGAGTCGATTAGCACCCAGTTTGCAGTCATCTGCAAACTTGGTCAGCCACAGTCCTTCCGTGTTGGCCTGTACCTGGAAATATATACCGAACAAGAGAGGTCCCAGGACTGAGCCTTGTGGGACACCACTTGTAACTGGTTTGGAGTCTGACATGGCTCCAGCAATTCTAACCATGTGGGTTCTGTCCTTGAGCCAGTTTGCAATCCATCTAGTGACATAGGGGTTTATATTTAAGCTGGTGAGCTTATCTATAATGCCCGAGTGGGTATTGTATCAAGGCTTTTGTGAGGTCCAGGTAGGCTGTGTGGACCACCTTCACCTCGTCAATGGCCTTGGTGACTGTTTCAAAGAAATCAACCAGGTTAAAGAGGCAGGATCTGCCCTTAAAGCCGAACTCGGTAGGATCCAGTGTCTGTAGGTCCCCAATATCTTTATTTATGAGGTCCATGATGATCCTTTCCATAGCTTTGCAGACCAAGCTAGTCAGGCTTATGGGGCGATAGTTTCCAGGATCCGTTGAGGCACCACCTTTATGGAGAGGGACCACTGTTGCTGTACGCCACTCTTTGGGCACATATCCTGTAGTAAGGCTGAGATTGAACAGTAGTTTTATGTTTGGGTTTAGCTCTTCTTGGAGTTCATGTAGGATGCAGCCCGGGACACCGTCTGGTCCCATTGATGCTGTGTTTTTTGCTTTGGAGAGGGCGGCTCTTACCTGAGCATCTGAGATGTCAGGGGGGCAGCACTCTGCTGGGATAGATATTTGCCCTTTTGGTGGGGAGGGGGGGGAGTTTGCACTGAACCTGTCAGCTAGGATGTTGGCAATGTCTGTGGGTTCAGTGTATTTTTTGTCATTTTGGACTAATTCTGAGCATATCGGGGAATTCCCATCCAGGTTCCTAACATAACTAAAGAAAGCCTTGTGATTATCCTTAGTGTCCTGTGCAATTTTTCTCTCGAAGCTGGCCTTAGACAATTTTATGAGTGCCCATAGTTTTTTTGCTAATACTGATCAGTGATGCCTTCCCTTTTTGGGATTTTGCTCTATCATTTAGTAGCTTCCTCCTTCTATTGTATAGTTTGTTTATGGCTGGGGTCCACCAGACAGGACGTCTGCCTTTGGAGGATTGGGTCTTGGTTTTATTTGGGATCGATGATCCATGCATTCCTGAAGATGTTCATAGAATGCATTTATAAAGGATTCTGTCTGGGCAGATTTTCCACAGGCCCAGGGGCTTTGAAGGATTCCACCTCGGTTTTGAGGAGTGAAATTTGCTTTAGAGAAGTTTTTCACTGTGGTTTTCTGGGCAGGGGATGGGGTCAGATGTGAATATCCAGTGAGATTAGTTTATGGTCTGATCTTACCAGTGAGGGATACACTTCTGGTCTGGAGCATAGAGTCCCCATGTTGGTGATGATCAGGTCCAGTATTTTTTCCCCTCTTGTGGGAGTGGTAACAAGTTGTTCCATAGCATTTGAGTTTATAAATTCTAAGAACCTTTGGGCTAGGGTGTTGGAGCTAGAGTAATGCTCCCAGTCTATGTTTGGGTAGTTGAAGTCACCCAATGTAGTGGTGTTTGGAGAGACCTTCATATTTTCCAGTGTTCTCAGGAAGGCCGAGTGGGTTCCTGGGTTTGGGAGGGTGGTCTGTAGCAGGCTATAAACTGGAAGGCAGTTTTACCCACTGTTAGTTGCACATGGATAGTTCTCGGATGCTTCGTGCTTTGCCACCAACCTGGAGGTGTGGGTATCTTTGATGAATATCAACTCCTCCTTTGTGGTTCAGTCCAAGTTTGGGTAAAAGCATGGTATGAGGTATAACCTGGTAGTGCTGGTGTGCTCTCAGGAGTCCTGAACCAGGTTTCTGTTACTGCACAGATATCGATGTTCTCCATGCTAAGGAGAGTTTCGAGTGCGTGCATCTTGAGGTTTAGACTTCTGGCGTTGAGTAGCATTACTCTTAGTTTGTGGCCTAATATTCTTAGGCACTGATTTGCCATACTGTGCATAGCAGAAACGAATACAGTGTCCTATCCATTTTGAAATTGAAATGGCCTTTCCTTGTGATCCTGCAGCATATACCACAAAAAGTTGCTCAGTTTTTCTGAAAGCTTTTGTTTTGTGCAACTAGCAGCGCAGCTGCCTGTGCATGTCCAAAGAGTGCAGAAGTCTCTCCCCTTTATTCTGGGGATTTGGATAAAAGGTTGGTAAATGAATGGTTTGGTTAAGAGCCACACTGGATACTACCTTGGGCATAAATGTTGCGTTTGTCCTTAGAGAAACCCTGCCCGGATGAAAAATGATAAAAGATTCCACTGCCATTAATGCCTGTAACTCTAAGACTCTTCTTACTGACGTTATTGCTAGTAGCAGAGCAGTTTTCCATGATAAGAATTTTATCTCAGCTGTATTGGCTGGCTCAAAAGGAGGCAGCGTGAGTTTTTCCAAAACAAAGTTGAGGTCCCATGTTGGTATAGGTGCTCTCCTTGGGGGTCTTATGTTTTCTGCCCCTCTGAGGTAGTCTTAGCAGTGGATGAGAGAAAATAGGAGGTTCCATATTGCAATGAGCTGAAATGGCAGAGGCATGGATTTTAATTGATGAGAAGGATAGGCCTTTGTCCAGCATCTCAGTTAGGTATTGTAAAATCTGAGAAATATTTGGAACAAGTGGTTCATGTCCTTGTGCCTGGTTCCAAGCACAGAATCTCTTCCATTTTTCTGCATACGATTTTCTGGTACTGGGCCTCCTGGCCTCCAAGATAACATCCATCACAGCTTTAGAGAGAGGTGTGTTTTGAAAAGTTACATTATCCGCCATGCTGCCAGATTTAAGGTCCTGAGTTGGCTGTGCAGGATCTGACTGTTTTGTTGGGTCAGTAAGTGAGGAATTTGGGGTAATGGAGGTTCCGTATTGTAATGAGCTGAAATGGCACAGGCATGGATTTTAATTGATGAGAAGGATAGGCCTTTGACCAGCATCTCAGTTAGGTATTGTAAAATCTGAGGAATATTTGGAACAAGCGGTTCATGTCCTTGTGTCTGGTTCCAAGCACAGAATTTCTTCCATTCTTCCGCATAAGGTTTCCTGGTGCTGGGCCTAGTAGCTTCAAAAATGACATCCATAACTGCTTTAGAGAGAGGTGTGTTCTGAGTAGCTATATTATTCGCCATGCAGCCAGATTTAAGGTTCTGAGTTGGCTGTGCAGGATCTGATTGTTTTGTTGGGTCAGCAGATAAGCAATTTGAGGTAAAGTCCAGGCTGGCCCTTGAGACAAGCTCTTTAGGATTGGGTACCAGTGCTGGCGTGGCCAGTCTGGGGCAATCAGAATCATTTTTGACTTCTCTTGTCTGACTTTCAGGAGTACCTTGGAGAGTAGAGGCAGTGGTGGATAGGCATAAACTGTTAGGGTTTTCCAGCTGAATGATAGAGCATCCACCTTCCATGCTTGTGAGTGATAAGTCCTTGTGCAGAATCTCTGTAGTTGGCAGTTGTGAGGGGAGGCAAACAGATCTATGTCTGGGCATCCCTATTTCATTGTTATCATGCTGATGACTTGTGGATCTAGTTTCCACTCGTGAGGGTCCATGAGGTTTCTGCTTAGTTCGTCTGCCAGAGTATTTTTCTTTCCTGGCAAGAATTGTGCCTGCAGATGTACTTGATAGGCCAGTGCTGTGTTCCACAAAGTCATGGCTTGCCTGCAGAGGGGGTAGGAATGTGTGCCCCCTTGCTTATGTACCACAAGACTGTAGTATTGCCAGTCTTTAGTAATAGTTGTCCTGGATGCAGTAGATCCTTGAAGGTTGTCAGGGCATTCTGTACAGCTAGCATCTCTTCTTGATTGATATGAAGATGCATTTGGTCTGTGGTCCACGTGCCCTGTATACATTTTCCCGCCATGTGTGCTCCCCAGGCGTAATCCGATGCATCTGTTGTTAGTGTCTGCCTGGCTGTGGGTAAAGTGAAAGGCTGTTGTTCCTTGTTGTGGTGACAGGCCAGTGCCCACCATCGAAACTCTTATTGTAGGCAGGGAATGAGAGTAATTATTGTTTCCAGGCTGCAGCAATGTTGAGTCCAAACACTTTTTAGATACCATTGAAGCTTCCTCATATGCAGTCTTGCATATGGAATTAGCAGGATGCAGTATTGCCATGAAGCCCAAAGCCTGCAGAATTTTTCTTGCAGGTAGCTGCGTCTTTGTTGCCATCATTTGAAAGTAATGGGTCAGTTGCCTTTGTTTGTCTGGCGTGAGATAAGCCATCTGGGCAGTTGTACTTAAGCTTGCACCCAGGAATATTATCTCTTGAGAGGGCATTAGTTTTGATTTCTTTTCGTTTACTGTGTACCCTAGGTAAATTAGTAATATTTTTACAAAAGCCAGAAGCTTTAGCAGAATGTCCTTGCTCTCTGCTTGAATAAGGCAGTTCAAGTAGGGATATATTTGAATTCCTTTTTGTCTGCAAAATACAATTACTGGTGCCAGGCATTTCGTGAAAACCCTGGGCGCAGTAGATAAGCCAAAGGGCAGTGCAGAGAATTGGTAATGCATTGAGCCAGCTATGAATCTGAGGTATCTTCTCTGCAAGATTGTCTGACTGGGACATGCAGGTATGCCTCTTTGAGGTCCAATGTAACTAGCCAAGCCTTCTTGCCCAGCATGGGTAGAAGTTGCTGTAGTGTCAACATTTTGAATTTTGGAACGTCCAGGAAAATATTTAGAGTAGACAGGTCCAGTATTGGTCTCCAAGCTTTGTCCTTTCTGGGTACCAAGAAAAGTCTTGAGTAAAATCCTTCATCCTGCTCTTGCTGTGGTACTTTTTGAATAGCCCTCATGTCCATGAGAGCAGAAATTTTTTCTGTGCCTCTGCCCACTGATTGTGTGGCAGGTCTGGCATACCTTTTGTCCTTGGTAGGGTGTGAAAGTGGAACCTGTAATCCTGGGAAACGATATTCAGTACCCATTTGTCCTTGGTGATCATGTGCCAATTATGTGAGAGAAGTGCTAGTTTTCCCCCTAAGGGTGCTGCCAAAAGTAAGTACTTGGCATTGGTAGAGGAAAGTCATTGGGACTGTTTCCTATAAGGTTGTGATTTGTCTTCTCCGCCTTTGGGGGCTGAAGCACCCCATTGTTTAGGTCTGTATGAGCCTTGGGGCTGAGATCTGCCTCTTGGACGTCTGTATCTGCCTCTCTGTGGCCTGTCTGACACTGGAAAGGACCAATTTTTAGAAGGCCAGTTCCTGCTAAATCTGGGAAGCTGAACCTGTAAGAAATCCTTTACTGTCTGCATTGATTTTGCTTTATCCTCCATTTTCTTTAACACCTCTTCTGCCTTAACACCAAACAAAGTATCATGCTGTAATGGAGCATCCAACAATTTTGCTTTAACATGATCAGGTAAACTTTGTTCTTTTAACCAAGCATGCCTTCGAATGACAGAACCTGTAAAGTACAGTTTTGTACCTACCATAAATGTAGATGTTCGAGTGCTAATACAGCTGCAGTAATCACAGATGGTTCTCTGTCGTCAGGCGGGTCCTCAGTTGGCAGAATTCCAAAGTCTAGGTCTGGCGTCGGTTGTTGTCACTTTCTTTCCTGACGTCAGTGAGGCAGGGGTATATAAGACACAGCCAACGCCATTTTCTTCAGTCTTTCTTGCCCCAGATGTCAGGTGCCCCCAGAAGGAAGGCAATACATAAATTATATTTATATACATGCAATGCAATATAATCAAAAATCAGTAGTTGCAAGCAAATATACCATAGAAGGATAACCCAATCAGGCTGTATGAAGAGAGGTTAGGCCCTAGGCCTTTACCAAGAGGGGAAGGAGGGAGGGTACTGCAGCTGTATTAGCACTAACATCTACATTTATGGTAGGTACAAAACTGTACTATGTTCATCGTGCATACAGCTGCAGTAATCACAGATGGGTAGAATCCCAAAGCTACACACAGGGTGGTAGGCACTAGGTGGAACTGGGATGAGCCAGAATGCCCTGCAACACAGCAGTGGCAAAGCCTGCTCTAGTTTTGGAATATAAAGGCAGGTGGTAGTGTTTTGTGAAGGTATGCACAGAACTCCAAGTGGCTGCCTCCAAAATATCTTTGGTAGGAACTCCTCTGAGGAAGGCTGTAGAGGTAGCTGTAGCCCTGGTGGAGTGGGATCTGATGCCTGTAGGGACAGATTTTCCATGATAGGAGTAACAAAACCATATGCAGTGGCCTATCCATTTTGAAATTGTCTGTTTGGTAACTGGCTTCCCTTGAGCCCCTACAGCATAGGACACAAAAAGTTGTTCTGATTTCCTGAAAGGCTTTGTTCTGTCCAAATAATAACGTAGCTGTCTATGGATGTCTAAGGAGTGTAGCAGCCTATCCCCTTTGTTTTGAGGATTGGGGTAAAAGGTAGGTAAGTGTATGGCTTGATTTAAAGCTACCCTGGATACCACTTTAGGCATAAATGACGGTTGGTTCAAGGGAAACCCTGTCCTGATGGAAGATGAGAAAGGGCTGCACAGCCATGAGGGCTTGTAGTTCAAACCCCACGAGCTGAGGTAATGGCCAGAAGGAAGGCTGTTTTCCAGGACAAATATTGCAAATCTGTTGAGGCAGCTGGTTCAAAGGGAGGCAATGTTAATTTTTCTAGAATGTAATTAAGATCCCAGGCTGGCATTGGTTGTTTCCTTGGTGGTCTTATATTCTTAGCCCCTCTGAGGAACTGTCTTAAGAGTGGGTGAGAGAATAAGGGTGGATCAGTGTTGAATCCTGCAGAAATGGCTGAGGCATGGATTTTTATGGAGGAAAATGAAAGTCCACTGTTCAGCAGCTCAGCTAGATACTGTAATACCTGAGGCAAATTCAGTTTTCCAGGGTCCTGGCCTTTTTTCTCATTCCAAGAGCAAAACCGTTTCCATTTTGCGGAGTAAGCCTTTCTAGTAGATGGCCTTCTGGCCTCCAAAATGACATCCTGCACCTCTTTGGGGAGTAGGGTCTGTTGTGGTGTTAAGGAATTTTCCATGCAGCGAGACTGAGTGTTTTCAGCTGACTGTGAAGAGTTTTGTAGCTGTGCTGAGTCAGCAGAAGGGGCATTAGAGGTAGGGACCAGGGAGGAGTATGTGTTAGGCTCCTCAGGAGTGGGTACCAGTGTTGTCTTGGCCAGTCTGGAGCAATCAGTATCATCTTCGGTCTGTCTGCTCTTGCTTTCAAGAGTACCTTGGGCAGAAGAGGCAGAGGTGGGAAAGCGTAAACTGTCCATGCTGTCCAACTGAATGAAAGGGCGTCTACTCTCCAGGCCTTTGGATGAAAGGTCCTTGAACAGAACTTTTCCAATTGATGATTCCTGTGGGAGGCGAAGAGATCCATGTCTGGCCTCCCCCACGCTTGGATTATCTTTGTAAACACTTGAGGATGCAACTTCCATTCATGTGGATCTGTCATATTTCTGCTTAGATTGTCTGCCAGCGTGTTTTCCAAACCTGGCAAGTACTGTGCCTGAAGTTCGATTTGCCATTCCAGAACCAAGTTCCTAAGTGTCATGGCTAGTCTGCACAGGGGGTATGAATGTGGTCCTCCTTGTTTGTTTATGTACCACATTACTGTGGTGTTGTCTGTTCTTATCAATAATTGTCCTGGATGCAGGAGGTCCTTGAAAGCTGTAATTGCATTTATCACTGCTAGCATTTCTGATTGATGTGAAGGTGCTTTTCCTTTTGGGACCATTTGTCCTGAATGCACCTGTCATGTGTGCCCCCCAGGCGTAATCTGAGGCATCTGTTGCGATGACTTGATTTGCTTGAGGCTTGCAGAATGGGAGACCTGTGTTTGTTTGACATGCTTGGGCCCACCATAGAAATTCCTTTTGCAAACATGGAATTATTGGTATTATTGTTTCCAAACTGCGGCTGTGTTGAGGCCATAGGTTTTTTAGGTACCATTGAAGTTTCCTCATATGCAACTTTGCACATGGGATTAAAAGAATGCAAGATGCCATGAAGCCCAGAGCCTGCAGGATTTTCCTTGCAGTAAGCCTGGTACAATTTGATAGTATTTTGAAGTACTGAGTTAGTTGCCCCTGTTTTTCTGGCGTAAGATAGGCCATCTGGGTGTTTGTGTCCAAGTTGGCACCCAGGAAAGTTATTTTCTGAGATGGTGTTAGCCTGGATTTCTCTTTGTTGACTGTGTATCCCAGGGAATTCAGTAACCGTGTTACATAAGCCAGATGTTCCAGAAGTATGTGCTTGCTGTCCGCTTGGATCAGGCAGTCGTCCAAATAAGGGTAAATTTGTATCCCTTGAAGTCTGCAGTAGGCAATTACTGATGCCAGGCATTTCGTGAATACTCTGGGCAGTAGATAAGCCAAAGGGCAATGCAGAGAATTGATAGTGAATTGAACCTGCAAGAAATCTGAGGTATCTTCTGCAGCTTTGTCTGATTGGGACATGCAGGTATGCCTCCTTGAGGACCAATGTTACCAGCCAAAACTCCTTGCCCAGCATGGGAAGAAGCTGCTGTAATGTGAGCATCTTGAATTTTGGTATGAGTAAGAATGTGTTTAGGATGGATAAGTCCAAAATGGGTCTCCAGTCGGTTCCTTTCCTTGGTACCAGAAATAGCCTGGAATAAAACCTTGACCTTGTTCGTGAGTAGGTACCTCTTGAATAGCTTTCATGTCTATGAGCTTTGAAATTTGTAGTTGTGCCTCTGCCCTTTGATTGTGTTGCAGGTTTGGCATGCCTCTCATTTTTGGAAGAGTGTGAAAATGAAATCTGTAGCCTCTGTTTATAACGTCCAGGATCCATTTGTCTGTTGTGACAATATGCCAATTTCTTGTAAATAATGCCAGCTTTCCTCCCAAGGGTGCTGCCAGCTGAGACTTGCTTGGCATGGAAAGGAGGAAGTCATTGGGTTTGTTTCCTGTATTGTTGTGCACTGTCTTCGCCCACCTCTTGGTGCTGGAGTTTGCCATTGCCTGCCTCTATATGATCCTTGTGATTGTCCTCTGCCCTTGTGCGCCTGTATCTACCTCTTTGGGGCTTGTCCGTGGCTGGAAAGGACCAGTTTTTAGAAGGCCAATTTCTGCTAAAACGTGGTGGTTGAACCTGTAGAAAAGCTTTGACAGTTTGCATAGATTTGGCTTTTTCTTCCATTTTCCGTAGTATCTCCTCAGCATTAGTACCAAATAGCACATCCTTTTGTAAAGGAGCATCTAGTAGTTTAGCTTTCACATGATCAGGCAAGATTTGTTCCCGAAGTCAGGCATGTCTACAAATGACTGATCCTGTAACAGCAGCTCTACTTGAGGCCTCTAGGGCATCATAGCCACATTGTAAGGTGTTGTTTACCCACTTGTTCTGCACTATGCATCATATCCTGCAACTCCTTCAAATCTGGTTGTTCAAGTTGAGACATTTTATTTCTTAATTGTGATAACAGAAACTGCTGATATTTAAGCATATGAAACTGACAATTTAAGGCCCTCATGGCTAGGGTGGCAGAGGTATATACCTTTTTTCCCCCACCTTTCTAAGGATCTTGACTCTCTTTCGGAAGGTAGTGGATTCTTAGCAGCAGAGGTCTTCATTCCCTTGGGGCCTTGAGAAATGGTTTCAGGGTCAGCATTATGGCTGTGTAAAGAAATTGGTGGGAGTTAGGAACTCTGTAGTACCTATCAGGCTTGACTGGGGCAGGAGGCAGGGAATCCGGATTAAGGCAAGCCTCCGCATAAACATCAAGTATGTCCAAGACAGGAGGTATCGCCAGAGGTCTGTGTTGAGGTAACAAAAGAAATTCCCTAAGTCTTTTCTTGGAATCAGAAAAGTCTTGGCCTTCCCAATGGAAGTTTTCCCTCAAGGTGTGCAAAGTTTCCCCAAAAGAAAAATCCTCTGGAGGAGATACAGAAGGAATGGACTGCTCTGCATCAGAGTCTTCAAAAGGGGAGTAAGAGTGTTCCTCTGCATCAGAATGTTCTGAAAAAATGGAGCCCTGATCAGAAGAGGGAGAATCTTCCTCCACTCTGGGTCTCTTGTCTGGAGGGGGTTGGGAACCCCTGATAAGAGTAATTAAATCCTCAGCCATTTTAAGCATCTGCTTTTTAGGCATGGGGCCTGGAGATGGACCCTGTGCAACAGGCCTCTTGGGATGCCTGGCTGATTTGGACTTAGTAAAGGCCTTAATGGAAAAGAAAGATGAGGGTCTAAAGACACCATGGGTGGAAGTGGACCTGTCCACACTAGGAGGCTCAACGCTCACAGTGGCTTCTGTGGTTGTAGTCTGGGTATGGGCCGAGGTACCTGCGGTCTCGGTTACAGAAGACACCGCCAAAGAAGTGTCGTCGGTAGTCAGGGACTGCATAGGCGTCTCGCTGAGAACCGGACCACGTGTAGCTTGTCCTTGCGTTTTTTGGACAAAACGGTAGTCGGAGTCTCCGACGACATTTTATAATCAAAGGCTTTACCAAAAAGGTGTTGGGCGACACTTAATAGTGCTTATTGAAAGTAGCAAAGCGACAGCCCGAGACGTCGTGGTCTGGGCCTAAACAAGGTATGCAGAGGGAATGGAAATCATTATGCGGTATTTGCTTCCCACAAGAAATACAACTGTTAACTTTTTCTGACATCGGTCTGAGGCAAGAAAAGTTTCCCCAACGGGGTACTTAGCTTTAAAGAAGACTTCGGTTTCCAATTTTTCGTAAATTCAGGAGCTGGCCGACCGGCACTTGCGAACTGCTTCTGCTACGGGCACCCCGCGCGGCAAAAAAGACTGAAGAAAATAGCATCAGCTGGGTCTTATATACCCCTGCCTCACTGACGTCAGGAAAGAAAGCGACAACAACCGACGCCGGACCTAGACTTTGGAATTCAGCCGACCGAGGACCCGCCTGATGGCAGAAAACCCATCTGTGATTTACTGCAGCTGTATGCACGATGAACATCTGCGGCTCTGCAAGAAGCCTCTAATAAATCAAAACCACATTGCAAAGTATGCTTTCCCACTTGTTCAGCTGCAGGCAATAATTCCTGCATTTCCTTATTTTCAGGACATTCTGAGCTTGTAAGCATTTTCTGTTTTAGCAAAGACAGGTATTGCTGATATTTAAGCATGTGAAAATGGCAGTTTAAAGCCCTTACAGCTAAAGTAGCAGAGGTATAAACTTTCCCCCCCCCCATCTGTCGAGTGCTCTAGAATCCCTATCAGAGGAAACAGGGTTTTTGCAGTGGAAGCCTTGACCCCATTGGGACCCTGTGAAAAAGTTTCTGGGTCAGCAGCAGGGTTTTTATAAAGAAATTTATGAGAATATGGGACCCTGTAGTACCTATCTGGCTTAACTGGTGCAGGGGGTAAAGAATCAGGAGACAAACTGGATTCAGAAAAAAAACATCAACAATATCTAGTACAGGGGGAATAGCAAGGGGCCTGTGCTGAGGCAGTAAAAGAAAGTATCTGAGCCTTTTCTTGGATTCTGAATAATCCTGGCTCTCCCAATGGAAATGCTCCCTCATGGTTTGCAGGGTTTTCCCAAAGGAGTAATCCTCAGGAGGAGAGGCTGAAGGGAAAGATTCTTCAGCGTCAGAATCCTCATAGGGAGGAAGAGAATATCCCTCTTCTGAAGAGGAATCAGAGGAAATAGAAACCTGGTCAGAGGAATCATAGTGTCTTGCCTAGGCCTTTTATCAGGAGGGGGATGGGAACCCCTGATCAGAGTAATTAGGTCCTCTGTCATTTTAAGCATCTGTTTCTTTGGCATGGATGACTATCCAGGAGAATGCTGTACTTGTGTCTTTGTCTTTAAAGGTGTTTTAGACTTTGCCTTGGCTGCAGAAGTGGTCTTGATAGTACGCTGTGTAGGTCTGAAAACACCCTCAGAAGCCAATGCCTGCTCAGCGGCTCCGGACCCATCTGAGGGAATAGTTTCCGTAGGCCCAATACCTTGAGTTTCCAGAGGCCTAGTTGTCTCCACTTGGGAGTCGGAGGCGGCCTGTGGCTCTGAGGTAGTGGGTGTCAGGGGCTGCGAAAGCGCCTCACTGAGAACCGGCGACTGGCCTAGAAGAGGCTTCGTCTGTTTTAGACCTCGGATGCCTGTCCTTTTCTTTGTCCTTGCACTTTTTATGAACTCCGGTCATCGGTTGTTCCGACGGCATTATATAGTTAAACCTTCGGCCAAAGTAATGAAAAGCAAAATCGAACCGATGCTTAATAGTGCGTTGGTTGAATCTAGTGCAAAACCGACACCTAGCAACATCATGGTCAGGGCCTAGGCAAGGAATACAGTAAGAATGAAAATCCTTATGAGGTATTTGCTTCCCACAAGAAATACAATTGTTAACTTTTACTGACATCGGTCTGGAGCAAGAAAAAGTTGCTTTATTGAAGACGTCGGATCTGAAATTCAATTTAGAAAATCTTAGGAGTCGGCCGACCGGCACTTGCGAACTGCTTTTGCTTCGGGCACTGCACGGCAAGAAAGACTGAAGAAAATAGCGTCGGTTGCATCTTTTATACCCCTGGCGCACTGACATCAGGGAAGAGGCGACAGCAACCGATGCCGGACCTGGACTTTAGATTTCAGGCCGATTGCGAGTAGCCTGCCAGCAGGATAACCCAAGTGTAATGACTGCAACAGTGAAACACGATGAACATCACCTAAATGCTGGCAGCAGATGTAGAAAAGCTGGTTTCAGCACAGCATTTTTTCTTTTCCTACACAGAGAACCACATATTAAGTTTAGGAGTTTACAAGTTTTGCTGAGTTTTAGGGGGAATCATGAAAGGACATGAACACTTTACATCTGCATAGCAGTGTGTAGATAAAACAGCAGCAACTAGTAATACTGCCTCCCAAAAGATTTTGCTGGATTCTACAAACCCTGCAGCTTATGCTCCCAATTATGGCCTGGCACAGATGTATTTGTTACACATATGCAAGTTTCAACACAAATTATGCTTAACATGAAAACTTTAGCACACTTCTTAGTTGACAGGCTTTTCCTTTCCCACAAGGCTCAAAATATTTTACTACAATGGTTTTACATTTTGAACATTAAACTCAAACAAATAATTTAGCAACTTTAATAAGAAAGACAATCCTCATGCAAGCATTAACAAAACCGAAGTTCATGGTTAAGGAGCTCAATCTTCTAAAGACACAGTGGAGTGACTGCTAGTGACTGCTAAAGCTAATAAACATGAAGGTACCCCGGAATACACCTTGGGCTGGAAATGAAGTGTACCTTACAGTGGAAATGTTCACTTTTAATGTGGGTCTAGTTAACCTTTTAGAAGATAAAATACTAAAAAAAGGAAACCACAATGAAATTCTTTCTAGATTTCCACACATTTAACTCTTTTGCTGCACTTGCAATTAAAGAATTGATGCATCTTACCCTGCTGTATAACGGTCTCTCCTGCAATGTACGTGACAGAGAACATGGCATCAAAAATATCACTGTGAAAAAAAATAAGTTTAAAAATCACAAACATTTCAATACAGTACATTATACTAAACCATATATAAATACTTAAACAATTGCAAAGAACTACCTTCTTTCATTGTCATCCAGGTGTGCAAAAAGCACATTTTTTTCAATAGCTTTAGCCAAAGCAGCCATTGTTTTGTAATCTTTGGGAATCACCTACAAAAAAATAAAAAAATATACAAGTCAAATGCAAAAACAGTGCCAAAAATAAAGAACAATTCTCAGGTTTTGCATTCTAATAAAAATGTTTAACAGAACAAATCTTAAAAATCACTGAATCTCACAAAGAAGTTAAAAAAAGTATAGCAACTTCTCAGTGCATTAAACCCATACCTCCTCCTGGTACTTCACACTGCACCAAGATCCACAGTACATGGCATTTTTCATGTTTTTATTCTGCATACCTGACCTTGTAACTTATTCCTTCAACTGCAGTTGCACTATTTTACACTATCTACATTTGTTGCTGTAACATATTAACTGCAACATCACATTAACTGTTTTAAAGACATTGGAAGCAGAAGAAACCAAGGAAACTGAACTCTACAAGAAGAGTGTGCATTAAAACAAAAAAGTCTCAAAATAAAACATGCTAAAATATTTATGCTTTGTTCATCTGCTCTATATAAAATTACTTTTTAAGCAGTGCCATGCTAGGAATCTTAAATCTGAATGACTGAGCTTGACCACCTCCCCACAAGCTGCTTTGCAGTAAAACCATCAGTCCTCAACCTAGTACTCTAGCTTTATATGACGGTATAATGAAATGTGCATTTTCACACTACTTATACTAAAGTACAGTTTTGTACCTACCATAAATGTAGATGTCCGAACTGGATAGCATCTGCAGTCATAACAACTGGGTTGTCCTGTCGTCAGATTCCAAAGTCTGGGTCCGGCTTCGGCTGATGTCGCACTTCACCCGACGTCATCTCTGTTGGTCTTCGGGTATAAAGGCATCAGCCGACGCCATTTTCTTCAGTGTTTCTTGCCCCAGATGCCAGTGGCCCTCTTGGAAGGCTAAAATCTGGATAAATGCCAATGTATGCAGACAAGGAAGAAGGCATGTACAAAAAATAAGCATGTATGTACATATATACAAACAAATACACCATAAGAGACTTCCAGCTAGCTATTAGGAGTGTAAATACCCTAGAGTACCACAGAGGGAAGGAGGGTAATCTGACTGCAGATGCTATCCAGTTCGGACATCTACATTTATGGTAGGTACAAAACTGTACTATGTCCTTCATGGATGCATCTGCAGTCATAACAACTGGGTAGAATACCATAGCTAAACTAGGGGTGGAGGAAGAAAAAGAAAAAATAATGGTGTAGCCGGGATCCCTTGCAGTACAGCAGGGGCAACCCCTGTTGGGGATCTGGAAGAAAGGGGAAAATTGTAATGCTTGGCAAATGTATGCACGGAGGTCCAAGTAGCAGCCAGTAATGTCCTTGGTTGCCACTCCGTAGGAATGCTGTGGTAGTGGCTGTAGCTCTTGTTGAATGAGGTCTTATGTTCTGTGGCATTGGCTTTCCATGGTAGGAGTAACAGAATCTTATGCAATTTCCTATCCATTTTGAGATTGTTTGTTTGGAAATTGCTTTTCCTTCCTTTCCTGGTGCATAGGCCACTAACAGCTGGTCAGTCTTTCTGTTTTCTTTTGTTCTGTCCAGGTAGTAGCGTAACTGTCTACGTACATCCAAAGTATGCAGTAGTCTTTCCCCCCTGTTCTGTGGGTTGGGAAAGAAGGTAGGTAAGTGGATTGCCTGGTTTAAGGACACTCTGGATACCACCTTTGGCATAAATGTAGGATTAGTTCTCATGGAGACACTATCTTGATGGAAGATCAGGAAGGGTTGTACTGCCATTAAGGCCTGGAGTTCTGAAACCCTTCTTGCTGAAGTAATTGCCA
The DNA here is from genome assembly GCF_019279795.1 of Protopterus annectens. Taxonomy (NCBI): domain Eukaryota; kingdom Metazoa; phylum Chordata; order Ceratodontiformes; family Protopteridae; genus Protopterus; species Protopterus annectens. The sequence continues at coordinate 153,475,257 of NC_056744.1, read as the reverse complement.
GGAGGAAAGCAGTTTTCCATGATAGGTGTTGAAGATCCGCTGTTCCTGCTGGTTCAAATGGTGGGAGTGTCAATTTTTCTAGTACAAAATTTAAGTCCCATGCTGGCAGTGGTGGTTTCAGGAGGTTTTACATTCTTGATTCCTCTGAGGAATTGCCTGAGTAGAGGATGTGAGTAGACAGGCGGATCATAGCTGTATTCCGCAGAAATAGCTGATGCATGTATCTTGATGGAGGAATAGGACAGACCTGTGTGTAGAAGCTCTGCCAAGTACTCCAGGATGTTAGCAATGTCTATGTTTGACACATCTTTTCCTCTTTCAGCAAAGTGGCAAACCTTTTCCATTTTCCTGCATAGTTCCTTCTTGTTGAAGGTCTGCGGGCTTCAAGTATAATGTCTTTAACCCTTTGGGATAAATCTGGGTTGGTTGTTCTTAAGTGATGTTCCAGGCAGTCAGTTGTAAGGTTTTTAGGTTTGGATGCAGGATGTTGTATTTGTTCTGAGTTAACATCAAAAGCATCAGAGGTATTGGCCACATTCTCCCCTGAGACATACTCCTGAGCAAGGGATACCAGTGTTGTCTTGGCCAATTTGGAGCTAGCAGAATTAGCCTTGGTTGCTGCTCTTTGATTTTCAGCAGTACCTTGTGCATCAAAGGAAGAGGTGGGAAGGCATAAGCTGTCAGGCCTTTCCAACTGAAGGAAAGGGAGTCCACCTTCCATGCAAGAGGGTGGCACGTCCTTGTGCAGAATTTCCTGAGTTGTTGGTTGAGTGGGGATGCGAACAGGTCTATTTGTGGCATTCCCCATTTTCTTGTGATGGCCTTGAATATGTCCGGGTGCAGCATCCATTCGTGAGCATTCATGTGGTTCTGCTTAACATATCTGCTAGTGTATTTTCTTTTCCTGGCACAAAGGTTGCCTGTAACTGGATGTTGTAGTTCAGTGCCATGTTCCAAAGGTCCAGAGTCATTCTGCATAGGGGGTAAGAATGAGTGCCCCTTGCTTGTTGATATACCACATGACTGTGGTGTTGTCTGTCCTTATCAATAAATGGCCTCTTTAGGAAAGGCTTGAATTTCTGGATTGCTAGCTGTACTGCCAGCATTTCCTTTTGGTTTATGTGCAGGTGCAGCTGGTCTGGAGTCCACAATCCTTGTATGCATTTGTCCAACATGTGTGCCCTCCAACCTAGGTCTGAGGCGTCCATTGTAATGATCTGGTTTGCTTGACCTTTGTGGAAGGGCAAGCCTAGGTTTGCCTGGCATGCTTGGACCCACCATAGGAATTCTTGTTTCAGGCATGGGATTAGTGGTATTTCGGTTTCTAGGCTGTGACTGTGTTGAGACCATAAGTTTTTTAGGTACCACTGTAGCTTTCTCATATGCAGTCTGGCATGAGGAATCAGGATTATGCATGATGCCATGAATCCCAAGGCCTGCAGTATTTTTCTTGCTGTTAGTTTGTTCTGCTTTGTTAATGCCAAGAAGTAATGAGGAAGTTGCTCTTGTTTTTCTGCAGTCAGGAATGCCATTTGTTTTACTGTATCCAATTCTGCACCCAAGAATGTTCTTGTCTGGGATGGAATCAGCCTTGACTTTTTTAGATTGACTGTGTATCCCAGGGCTTGTAACAAGTAAATGACCCTTTGTAAATCTGTTGTCAGCTTGTCTTTGTTGTCCGCTTGCAGCAGGCAATCGTCCAGGTATGGATAGATTTGGATTCCCTGTAGCCTGCAATGAGCAATTACTGATGCCAGGCATTTTGTGAATACTCTGGGCGCAGTAGATAAGCCAAAGGGCAATGCTGAGAATTGATAATGCTCTGATCCTGCAAGGAATCTGAGGTATCTTCTGCAAATTGGTCGAATGGGACGTGCAGGTATGCCTCCTGAGGTCTAGAGTCACCAGCCAAGACTCCTTGCCCAGCATGGGAAGAAGTTGCTGTAAGGTCAGCATTTTGAATTTTGGGACGATGATGTATGTGTTTAAGACGGACAGATCGAGAATGGGTCTCCAAGTTTTTCTCTTCTTGGGACTAGAAAGAGTCTGGAGTAAAATCCTTGCCCTGTTGATTTTCTGGTACTCTCTCCACAGCTCTCATGTTGGTTAGCTGAATTACCTGGTTTAGAGCTTCTGCTTTTGAGTTGGAGGTAAATTTGGCATTCCTCTGTTTACTGGTAAGGTGTGGAAGTGGAACCTGTAGCCTTGGTCTATGGTTTTAAAATCCACTTGTCTTTGTGATATAGTGCCAATTTCGTGAAAATAAGGCTAGCTTTCGCCTAAAGGTGCTGCTATTTGCTCTCTGGTAGGTGTCTGAGCCAAGTCACTGTGATTGTCCTGTTGCAGTGGCAGTGTTGGTGTCAGAGCCTCTGGTTGTTACCTTGCCACTGTCGCCCTCTGTAGGCACTGCCTCTGGATTGGTTTCTGCCTCTAGCGCCTATACCTGCCTCTTTGGGTCTTTGAGGGGTCTGAAAGGACCAATTTTGGCAGGCCAGTTTCTGTTAAACCGAGGGGGCTGAACCTGTAAGAAATCCTTAACTGTTTGTACAGATTTTGCCTTCTCTTCCATTTTCTTCATTACCTGTTGAGCAGAAGTACCAAATAGATTGTCCTTATCCATAGGAGCATCTAACAACTTTGCTTTTACATGATCCGGCAGGACTTGCTCTTTCAACCATGCATGCCTTCTTATCACTGTGCCAGTCATGGCTGATCTAAATGAAGCCTCCAGTGAATCATAGCCACATTTCAAAGAATGGTTACTAACCTGCTGTATGTTATTCACCATTTCTAAGACATATTTCTTATCTAAGGATTCTTCAGAGGAAAGTTTCTTAGACAACTGATCAAGCATAAACTCTTGGTATTGAATCATGTGAAACTGGCAGTTTAAAGCTCTAGCTGAGAGAGTGGCAGATGTGTAAACTTTTTTGCCCCACCTGTCTAATGACCTGGCTTCCCTTTCAGAAGGGAGAGGGTTTTTTGTAGAGGTAGAAGCTACTGCCTTAGGCCCCTGGGAAATAGTCTCAGGGTCTGCAAGTGGGGCCTTGTAAAGGTGGTGATGAGTGTTAGGTACCCTGTAAAATCTGTCTGGTTTGGCAGGAGCTGGGGTAAGGAATCAGGTGCAGTGCAAACATCATTAAATGCATCATCCACAACAGGCAAAACTGGAGGTATAGCTAACGGCCTGTGCGTGCAGGTGCAGAAAGGTTCTAAGCCTTTTCTTGAGTCTGAGAAATCCTGTCCTTGCCATTGGAATTGTTCTCTCATGGCATGTAAGGTTTCCCAAAGGAGAATTCCTCTGGTGGAGAGACAGATGGAATGGAATCATCAACATTGAGTCTTCATAAGTGGACAAAGGAGCCTCTGGCTGTTCTGTAGTCTGAGTCCTCCGAAGAAACATCAGAGCCTTCCTGCTGGGGTGGCTCTGTTCTAGGTCTCTTTTCTGGAGGCTGAGAGGCCCTGTCTGGGTGTGATTAGGATCCCCTAATTAAGGAAATCAAATCCTCTGCCAGGGTAAGCATTTGAGAGCTAGAAGGGTGTCTGTGAGAGGGGGCCTTAGCAGGAACTGTACTAACAGTTTTTGCTGCCTTGGCCCTGGCAAAGGCCTTGATAGACATGGCTGCAGGAGGCCTAGCAGCACCACGTGCTGGGGTAGAAACATCCAAAGGGATGGTGTCAGATAACTCACTAGAAGCCACAGTAGAAGGTAAAATTTCAGAGGCCAATTCAACTGTAGTAGCAGGAGCCTCGGTAGTAGTAATGGTTTCGGCTGATGACTGACCGGTTTTCTCGGTTTCGGCGGTTTGCTTATCCGTGGTTTCGGCCGAAACCGCGGACCGCGAGTGCCGGTCTTTTTCTTGGCGCTTTTAATTATTTGGGTAGTCGGATGATCCGACGGCATAATGTATGCAAAGTCGGAGCCGAAAAACTGTTCAGCAAACTCCGACCGACGCCTAAGTGTTCGTCGGTTGAAGGAAGCACAGGCTGAACAGGCAGCTACGTCGTGGTCTGGGCCTAAACAAGGTAGGCAGTAAGAGTGGAAATCCTTATGAGGTATTTGTTTCCCACAAGTTAAACAATTGTTTACTTTTTCTGACATCGGCTGAGGCAAGAAAAGGTCCCCAACGGGGTACTTAGCTTTTAGAAGTCTTCAAGTAGTATTCGGTAGTAGGAATCTCTGGATCTGACCGACCGCACTTGCAAACAGCTTCTGCTTCGGCCACGCTGCAAGAAAGACTGGAGAAAATGGCGTCGGCTGATGCCTTTATACCCGAAGACCAACAGAGATGACGTCGGGTGAAGTGCGACATCAGCCGAAGCCGGACCCAGACTTTGGAATCCGGCCGACCGAAAGGCTGCCTGACGACAGGACAACCCAGTTGTTATGACTGCAGATGCATCCATGAAGGACATCCATGCAAACAGACCAAACTACAAACAGAGAAAAAGCACAGTTGTGTACACTTACCATAAATGTAGATGTTAGAGTGTATTCACTGTTGCAGTCATTACATTTGGGTAATTTGCTGATAGGTTGCCCTGATTAACAAAGTCTTGGGTCATGCGTCAGTTGCTGTCCCTTCTTCCATGACGTCAGGTCATCAGGGGTATAAAACATGAAGCCGACGGGATTACATCAGTTTTTCTTGTTCCAGATGTCAGGTGACCCCCAAATGGGGAGCAAAATATATACAAGTAATTTAAAACACAAAAATATATACCTCCAAACAAAATCAAATACACCAAAAAGGCTTTTAAGTGTAGTAAAATAAAGGAGAGGCATAGAAAGAGAAAAAACGGGGCTGGAGGGAGGGCAACTAGGACTGCAACAGTGAATACACTCGAACATCTACATTTATTCTAAGTGTACACAACTGTACTATGTTCTTTGTGTTTCACTGTTGCAGTCATTACATTTGGGTAGATTCCCAAAGCTAAGATTGGGAGGATGGATTTATAAAACAAAACCAACTCT